>NC_084628.1:33516698-33816698 GCF_033978795.1 Nerophis ophidion | reverse complement strand
GATGAGGATGATTTAGCATGACGTCTTTTTTTATGCAAGAGGCGGGATACACCCTGGACCGGTCGCTAGTCAATCACAGGGCACACGTTAACAAACAGCCATTCAATGAATGAATGAATGAAATAAGTTTATTTCGGTCATATAATCAATCAAATCAATCAACCATTTTGTGTGATCAGTGTTACAGTACATGTTATATGTATACAATAATGCACATTTACACACGAAAGAAAAGAAAAAGAATGACCAAAAAAGGAATAGGCTGAAGCCAAAGCTTATATTTGCCTATCCTATACCTTCACTGGAGAATAGATTGTCTGGAACATCAACGTTAAAAAAAAACTTAAAAATCAATGGGATGAAAGTAATTGTTACTATATTTTATAATTTTCAATTATTTCACCTTTCAATGTTTTCTTAAACCTTACCAGAGAAGTGCATGTCTTCAGCTCATCACTGAGCTTGTTCCACCATTTAACTCCTAAAACTGTAATACATTTGTATTTTATATTTGTTCTCGCTTTACCTATTTCAAAAATCGATATCCCCAGTAAATTATAGTTTTCTCCTCTTAAATGAAATAGCCTGAGAATACAAGCTGGAAGGCAGTTGTCCTTTACTCGAAACATAATTTCCATTGTTTTTAAAAACACAATGTCTGAAAATTTTAATACATTAGAACTCATAAATAATGGATTGGTATGTTCATAGTAGCAGGCTTTGTGTATTATTCTAATGACCCTTTTTTGAAGTTTTATTATTGGGTGTATGTTTGTTTTATAAACATTTCCCCAAATTTCGCCACACCTAGTGTGTGTGTGAAAATCATTGGTACTTTAACTTTAAATTTAAATAAATAAATAATAATTGATGAAGTAAGTTGTATTGCATATGATGAGATAAGTAAGATTATTTTGAGAATGAATTAATGGATGAAATACATTCAAAATGTTTATCATGTACAGCTAACAGAACATTAATATTTCATCTTAAAACTCACGGGTGGAGTTGCGGATCTCCCCAGCAGCACAAGAGATGCGAGAAAAGCAGCAGATTGGTTTTCCCCTAATGGCAGACAACTGTAACTGCACACGGACTCGGGTCTCTGCAACAATCAGCAGCACTCCATTTTAAATACCATGGACACATTTCAGTTTTTCTACGGAGATGGGTACCGTTGAGGAATCAGTAGCCCATGTGATGTCAATTCCGTTCATCTTGAATTGATTTCCCTGTGGTAGTGAAGCGTCATAGCTCCTGACAGTCACAAACGCAACACCTCCCACTGCGTCTTTCTGCCAGTTCACCAGCACTTATGTTGCAGCGGGGTCTCTGTTCTTGTCAAGGTGCACATTTTCGCCGGACTGAAGAGTGAAGTTCACAGTTTGCAGGTGTTTCACAATCTAAAAATGGGAAATCTTTTCAGTTTCCTAACAGAAAATGTTGTCATTACTTTAGGTAGGTGACTTCTAACGTTCTCCGTCTCTAAGATATCTGGCCAAACACATGACAGAGTCACATTGGAGACACTTTGTCGACATCGAAAAATGTTATATGTGGCATGGGCCACTGCATACACAGCCTTATTCACATTGTTAGATAGCCTTAGGTCAGACACGTCCGTAAAAGTATTGTCAATATTCCTCAGCCTCTCAGAGCCAGTACACTGCTTAGTCGGAATGAAAGCTACAGTCAAAATTCGCTTCCCAGAATTCTTTGAGCAGTTCATTCTGAGTTGGGTTAACCTGCAGCAGAAACTCTCGCAGGCCAGGGATTTTGGTCTTTCTGATGGTGAAACCCAGAGCCCCTGTCAGGATGTGTGAGTACTTCTTGATGGAGAGATGTTTGGCTGTGATCCAGGATTCACTGCCAACCCACTGCAACCTTGTCAGGTTCTGTTTTATCGCTTCTTATAGCAAAACGTCCATCTCGCCCCGTGCGAGGAAAGCAACTAAAACCTGAGCTGTGCTGCGCCGATCCTTCTGACAATTTGTGACACTTTCTCTGTGGAATCAGTCCTGGAGATGGCTTCAGAGTACTCAACACAGACTCCCTCTTGGCCTGCAGCTGCAATAAATGTAGCCATGCCATAGTTGCAAAAGTCATTGTTGCTTCTAACGGTGCCGACCCAGGACCAGCCAAAGTGTTTGACCAATTTTGCCAAGGCTCTGCTCTAGAAGTAGTCACTGGGGATGGTTCCAAAGAAGGTGGGGTACTCCTTTCTGATACTTAAACAGGCACAAGTGGCAACAGGGCTGATCTGGAGAAAAAAATGAGAGAGACAAAAGCGACAATAGTGACAACAATTAAATATTTACCACCAGTATTTGGAAAATCCCAGATGTTTGTAACATGGCAATGGTTGAGGATGACTTGGAGGCACCATTGACTTCAGCAGTTTGGTGCTTGTGGTCCATTCGTCAGACCCATGGCGCCAGGCACTGAAGGCAGCGCTGACCCACAGGTGGAGATGTTGGGCAGCAGAGAGCTATTGTTGATCTCCTTGATTGCGACTATTAATGTTTGCACAAAACGTAATTCTCTAAGATTTATCCTGAAAAATAGCATTCCGAATGTATGTTCATACAGTGTGTACCATCAACACAAAAGAGCATTTAGTACCTGGAACATCTTATGGGTTCTGGAGTCTCTCTGAAAGCCAGTTTAGGCTTGGAAATTTGACTATGTATGAAAAATGCACCTCCAAAGATGATGTCCCCTTCCTCAGATAAGAGAGGGAATTCTGGCCTACCCAATGCCTCACAAAGTGGAGCCTCATCCCCCGCTGCTAAGGCTGTCGTGAGAAACACAAGAAGTAACATCCCACAGACGCAGTCATACATCTAGAAGATGTACACAAAATATTCTGTAATGACACCAATTGTGATGGGTCGAGCATTATATGGGTGCAGTCAATGACGATGAGGTTGATTTAGCATGACGTCTTTTTTTATGCAAGAGACGGGATACACCCTGGACCGGTCGCTAGTCAATCACAGGGCACACGTTAACAAACAGCCATTCAATGAATGAATGAATGAAATAAGTTTATTTCGGTCATATAATCAATCAAATCAATCAACCATTTTGTGTGATCAGTGTTACAGTACATGTTATATGTATACAATAATGCACATTTACACACGAAAGAAAAGAAAAAGAATGACCAAAAAAGGAATAGGCTGAAGCCAAAGCTTATATTTGCCTATCCTATACCTTCACTGGAGAATAGATTGTCTGGAACATCAACGTTAAAAAAAAACTTAAAAATCAATGGGATGAAAGTAATTGTTACTATATTTTATAATTTTCAATTATTTCACCTTTCAATGTTTTCTTAAACCTTACCAGAGAAGTGCATGTCTTCAGCTCATCACTGAGCTTGTTCCACCATTTAATTCCTAAAACTGTAATACATTTGTATTTTATATTTGTTCTCGCTTTACCTATTTCAAAAATCGATATCCCCAGTAAATTATAGTTTTCTCCTCTTAAATGAAATAGCCTGAGAATACAAGCTGGAAGGCAGTTGTCCTTTACTCGAAACATAATTTCCATTGTTTTTAAAAACACAATGTCTGAAAATTTTAATACATGAGAACTCATAAATAATGGATTGGTATGTTCATAGTAGCAGGCTTTGTGTATTATTCTAATGACCCTTTTTTGAAGTTTTATTATTGGGTGTATGTTTGTTTTATAAACATTTCCCCAAATTTCAACACAATACGTTAAGTATGGAAAAATACAAGAATAATACAACATATGCAGGCATATATTTGGATATTTTTCCCTTTATATATTCAATATGCGGTTTCCAACACAGTTTATGATCAATTACTATTCCCAAGAATTTAGTTTCATATAATCCATCAATTTCCACTTGATTTAATTTTAATTTTGCTTCACAATTTGTCCTTGCACCACTAAACACCATAAATTTAGTTTTCTTATCATTTAATGATAACTTATTAATATTAAACCATTTTTTTAGCTGAATTAACTCAACCTCCATTATCCTCAACACTTCCTTCAAGTCTTCTCCTGAACAATATACATTTGTATTCATATTAACACTCACAAAATATGGACATAATACTAGTAGTATTTTCAAGTACTGCAATCACAAGCTGTTCTCCTAATATTATAATGCACGCAATTCATATCAGCAGTGTGTTTATATAGGTGTACACATATACAGCGTATAGAGAAAAGAAGACCAATACCCACTGTAAAACATTGACATGACTCGGTGATGTACTGAGAAGGCTTTGGTCTTTGATCTGCGTAGGTATAACAAAAGGCAAGACCATACAATCAAGCCAAAATGTGAAATCTAAGTCCTAATTGCAAGTCATGGGTCCTCCAACAAGACAATTACCCAAAACACAGCCGAAACCCCTTAAGAATGGCTACGGGCAAAACTATTCAAAAGTGTCCGTCCATGAGCCCTGAATTAATTCAATTGAACATCTGTGGAAAGAGCTTGAACATGCAATTTGTAGAATAAATGTATCAAGCCTAAGAGAACTGAAATCTTTTGCGGACAAGGAGTCGGCCAAAACGCCTGGCGACAGATGCAGTAGTATCACTGAGAATTACAGGAAGGGCCTAACTGCAGTAAATGCTTAGAAAGGTTGTGTCAGGGGTCAGGCCTAGCCAGTTCATTACTGATATATTTTTTAAAGTTATTTTGGACCACAAATAAAATATAATGTATGAAAGGAGTTTTCTTTTGTCCGTTTTATTAGTTTAGTAGTGGTTAGAGATGCGCGGTTTGCGGTTTCATCCGCGAACCGCGGGTCGGGCGGGTGACATGACGAAAAAATAGATTTTAATTAGATTCGGGCAGATGGCGGTTGAACCATTCGGAAATATTTGATACACGTGGTTCTGGGATCAGTATCCTATGCAATTCAAAGAGCCATTTAGGACCCGTGTCATAAAGCGAAGAAGACAATAGGAAACGCAATCACCCAGTTAATAAGTATTAGGGCGTGCTATGAAGCCATTGATTTGTCGTCTTCTACAGCATGTCCAATCTGCTTGTCAGTCCAGTAACATGTTGTGTGTGGCTTCCATAGACACACGCACACGACTGCAAGGCATACTGGGTGACACAGAATACACTAATGGTTGTGATATAAACAATTTTAACACTCTTAGTAATATGCGCCACGCTGTGAAGCCACACCATCAAGAATGACAAACACATTTCGGGAGAACATCCTCCCAATAACACAACATAAACGCAACACAACAAATACCCAGAATCTTTTGCATCCATGACACAACCTGACTATTTTATACACCCCGCTAATAGCAAACCTCGACCTACCCCCCTACCCCCTGTGCGTCGGTAAGGTGGGTGGGTGTGGGGGCGCTGTGGTGTAAAATATATTCAGGTAGTGTCACGGATGCAAAGGATTCTGGGTATTTGTTGTGTTGCGTTTATGTTGTGTTACTGTGAGGATGTTCTCCTGCAATGTGTTTGTCATTCTTGTTTGGTGTGGCTTCATAGCGTGGCGCATATTAGTAAGAGTGTTAAAATTGTTTATATCACAACCATCAGTGTACTCTGTATCACCCAGTATGCCTTTCAATCTTGTACGTGTGATTATGGAAGCTGCATACAACATGTTGCTGGACTATCAAACGGTCTGTACATATTGTTGAAGGTGTCAAGGGCAATGGTTTCACGGCATGCCCTTATTCTTGTCATCAGGATGAACACCAATGGATATTCGCGAGAACGTTAGCGGCTCTCATTGTCATCTTTATTCCGTGTAACGGATTTAAATAGCTCTTTGAGTGGTAAAGGTGGCCGACCTCTGATGTATTTCAACGGGCGGGCGGTTGCGGTTCTGATAAAATGTTGGTTCGGGTGGATGACGACTTTGGTGATGCGGTTGCGAATTATATAATTGCCTATCCGCGCATCGCTAGTAGTGGTTGTTGTAGGTCTTTCTTGCTTTGGTGTAAGGGTACCAACAATTTTGACCTTGTAAAACTATTACAATTGTATTCATTCCACAGTTTAATCGCAAATGCTCAAAATGTCCCCCTTCAACTTTGTATTTTTTCCCACACTTTTTTTTCTTTTTTAATTAATCAATCCAACAAAATAATAGACAATAATGCCATAATTATACAATTCCAATTCCAAAACCAAACCAGCAACATTAAGAATAGCAACCAACAGACCAATTGAGAGGACACACAAACCTGATACAAAATAATCCAAAAGTAGTCAAACAAAAATGAATAATATCAACAACAGTATCAATATTATTAAGAATTCCAACATAACAGTGATTAGAAATCCCTCATTGACATTATCATCACAGCCATTTATAAAAAAGATTAAAAAATGAACAATAGTGTCACAGTGGCTCACACTTGCATCGCATCTCATAAGCTTGACAACACATTGTGTTCAATATTTTCAACAAAGATAAAATAAGTCATATTTTAGGTTCATTTCATAGTTTAAAAAAAAATTTAATAACCGATCCAATATTCCAATAAATGACTCATTATTATCCAAACTAAATCCATTTTTTTCGATTGATATCATCTCCATAGCTTGTGTATAGGAGTTGGACTATCAAAATGTATTTTAGTATTACCATTTTTGTTATTATGCCTATCGAACAAAATGCATGTTTGTTCTTTTGATGACACGTTACTAAATTGGTGCAGATCACCAAGAATACAAGATTGCAGTGTCATTGGGATGTTTATATTTAGGAATGTGATTGCTTCTTTTGTTGTTGTCAACCATAACTCTTTTATTCTCTGACATCCCCACAATAAATGAACAAGAGTTCCCTCAGCTGCCCGACACTTCGTAAATAATTTGCGATCTACTACGGCAATTTTAAACAGCTAAGAAGATGTAAAATACAATCTATTCAAGATTTTAAATTGACTCAGCTTCCCACATCTTTCTAGAACACCGTAACACATAGAATAACACATCACACTTGACATACTTTTGGTCTTTAAAAGCACAAATAAATGTTCACTTTTGTCCAGTAATTTATTAAAACTGTCTAGTTAAGTTGAAGTTTTGCATCCGGATGAGGATAATAAAGTTACTCTTTTGACAAGTGATCCAAATAAACTCTTACGCACACCTGATTAAGCAGAGCGTTGGACCGTGTCATCTTTAATTTGATGTTATTGTTGTTTTCCGCTGAAGAGCTTCCTCTTAGGGCCCCGTTTAATTAAAAAGGAGTCGTAAGCAGTACCTGATGTATTAAACAGATCAGTGGTCTCCGGAGGGTTAGCCATGTGGGATGGGAACAAGGTATGGGGCCTCAGGCCTGACCTTGACTCACACCTGAGGTACTTTTACCTACACTCAAACAATAACGAGCTAAAAGTCCCTTCCTCTGGGATTTAGTACCGCTTGCCTTCTGTCACAACTTGTCCTCACTCTGCTCTTGAAACTGTAGCAAAATAACCCCCCTGCGAGTCTTATGATGAATGGCAGACACTTAACAAGACTGTCACTTGGCAAAGATGTTTAGAAAACAAATACTCATTCATTTGAACTTGAGATACATTTTAAAAAATATACTTGTTTGGCTTGTTAGGCTTAAAAGGGAACTGCAGTTTTTTATTTCATTTTGTCTGTCGTTCACAATCATTATGAAAGACATGATGACGGATGTTTTTTGTTTTTTTTAATGCATTCTACAAACCCCGTTTCCATATGAGTTGGGAAATTGTGTTAGATGTAAATATAAACGGAATACAATGATTTGCAAATCCTTTTCAACCCATATTCAATTGAATGCACTACAAAGACAAGATATTTGATGTTCAAACTCCATCCATCAATTTTCTACCGCTTATTCCCTTTTGGGGTCGCGGGGGTGCTGGCGCCTATCTCAGCTACAATCCGGCGGAAGGCGGGGTACACCCTGGACAAGTCGCCACATCATCGCAGGGCCAACACAGATAAACAGACAACATTCACACTCACATTCACACACTAGGGCCAATTTAGTGTTGCCAATCAACCTATCCCCAGGTGCATGTCTTTGGAAGTGTGAGGAAGCCGAAGTACCTGGAGGGAACCCACGCATTCACGGGGAGAACATGCAAACTCCAGACAGAAAGATCCCGAGACTGGGATTGAACCCAAGACTGCAGGACCTTTGTATTGTGAGGCAGACACACTAACCCCTCTTCCACCATGAAGCCATTTTCAAACTCATAACCTTTTTTCTTTTAAACTCATACATTTTTTATTTTTTTGCAAATAATAATTAACTTAGAATTTCCTGGCTGTAACATGTGCCAAAGTAGTTGGGAAAGGGCATGTTCACCACTTTGTAACATCACCTTTTCTTTTAACAACACTCAATAAACGTTTGGGAACTGAGGAAACTAATTGTTAAAACTTTGAAAGTGGAATTCTTACCCATTCTTGTTTAATGTAGAGCTTCAGTCGTTCAACAGTCCGGGGTCTCCGCTGTCGTATTTTACGCTTCATAATGTGCCACACATTTTCAATGGGAGACAGGTCTGGAGTGCAGGCGGGCCAGGAAAGTACCCGCACTCTTTTTTTACGAAGCCACACCGTTGTAACACATGCTGAATGTGGCTTGGCATCGTCTTGCTGAAATAAGCAGGGGCGTCCATGAAAAAGACGGCGCTCAGAAGGCAGCATATGTTGTTCCAAAACATCTATGTACCTTTCAGCATTATGATTATTTGCAAAAAAAATGTTTATCAGTTTGAACATCAAATATGTTGTCTTTGTAGGATATTCAACTGAATATGAGTTGAAAATAATTTGCAAATCATTGTATTCTGTTTATATTTACATCTAACAACATTTGCCAACTCATATGGAAACGGGGTTTGTAAATATTAAATACGTTTGATCGAAAGTCCGCCTACAATGGAGCCTATGAGAGTCATTCAATTCTGCACAAGCGTTTTTCGTCTCATCCTTGTCAGTTCCAGGTCTTAAAAGGCTGTTATAGTATCCCAACTTGTCAGATTATTTTCTCAGCTATCTACTTTTCAGGTGACAATAAATTTACAGGGAAGCGAGGAAGCAGCAGACCACTCGATGGTGCAAACTTAGGCAGACTAGCTTGTGGCACTGTTACTGTGATAATCCCTAGCCCGGATCATGTTTTTTTTTAATTTAGGATTCCCTTGTTGCTGTTTTAGCACCCCTGTTTTGTGTTCCCTGTTGCCATGGGTGCTGATTATGTTCACCTGCCTCTGATGAGTGGTCGAGACGATCACCTGCTCGCAGTCACTAATCAGAGATCTATCTAGTCCTGCCTCTCGCCCCACTCTGGCTGTTTTGTTTGCTTCACGTAACACGTTATGTTGATTTCTTGCCCCTTATTCCTGTGCTATTTTTTTCTGTAGCTTCCCGGGCCAGCGGCACATTCCTATGTTTTGTATTCTTACCAAGTCATGATAATAAACCCTTTTACTTACTTGCATGCTGCTTCCGAACGTCCATCTGTATCTTGGGGAAACGACCAGTGCATAACCATGCGACCCCACCACATATAACTCACTACAAAATGTGTTCATATAGTAGTCTGCTCACAGCCAGATTACACTTTCATGTGAAAATTATATAATATTTGGTTTGCAATCTTTTAAATGTAAAGATGCCAGCACAATCACAAAGGATAGGAAATACTTTGATTCTTGTTTAATTACTCATCTTACTATTGCAACCTTGTAGAGCTACTTGTGGTAGCAGCCACCTGACACAAAGTCGAACCATTCCTCCACCGTCTCCGGTGCCTTTTGTGCCTCAACCATGAACATAAAGAATTACAGTAAATGCATTGGCGAAAATGTTGTTTTTGCCTCGATCTTCTACATTGTGGAAATCATATGTTGGCAAGGCCCGAACAACCCCCTCTGTGTGTATTCAAAGCTTCTAAAACCAAGAGTAAGTCAGGCACCGCACATTTCCATGTTCAGGTTATTCTTGGTACTTCTCAACTTTGCCATAAAAAAATTAGTACGCCCGCTTAATACATGAGGCCCCGGGTGCCTATGCTTACTCTCTCAGACCTGGTTCCACTTTTGCAGGTGTTGTTCCCCTAAAACTTTATATAGAAAAAAAATCACTGATGAGAAGATGAGATTAATGAGCCAACTTACAAAACCCAAAACCATTGAAGTTGGCACGTTGTCTAAATGGTAAATACAAAACCAATACAATGATTTGCAAATCCTTTTCAAAATATATTAAAAGCAGCTTCCATGAAATGCTCAGTCATTCACATAGACGGATTGGGGCGAGGGTCACCACTTTGTGAGCAAATATGTGAGCAAATTGTCGAATAGTTTAAGAAAAACATTTCTCAATTAGCTAGTGCAAGGAATTTAGCAATCTCACCATCTACGGTCCGTGATATCATCAAATGGTTTGGAGAATCTGGAGAAATCAATGCACGTAAGTAATAATATTACGAACCTTGGATCATCAGGCGGTACTGCATTAAAAAGGGACATCAGTGTGTAAAGGATATCACCACATGGGCCCTGGAACACAGCAAGTTAAAACTGTATTATGCAAAGCAAAAACAATTTATCAACAACACCCAGAAACACCGCCGGCTTCGCTGGGCCCGAGCTCATCTAAGATGGACGGATACAAAGTGGAAAAGTGTTTTATGGTCTGACGAGTCCACATATCAAAATGTTTTTTGGAAACTGTAGATGTCGTGTCCTCCGGAAATCAATGCACGTAAGTAATAATATTACGAACCTTGGATCATCAGGCGGTACTGCATTAAAAAGGGACATCAGTGTGTAAAGGATATCACCACATGGGCCCTGGAACACAGCAAGTTAAAACTGTATTATGCAAAGCAAAAGCAATTTATCAACAACACCCAGAAACACCGCCGGCTTCGCTGGGCCCGAGCTCATCTAAGATGGACGGACACAAAGTGGAAAAGTGTTTTATGGTCTGACGAGTCCACATATCAAAATGTTTTTTGGAAACTGTAGATGTCGTGTCCTCCGGAAATCAATGCACGTAAGTAATAATATTACGAACCTTGGATCATCAGGCGGTACTGCATTAAAAAGGGACATCAGTGTGTAAAGGATATCACCACATGGGCCCTGGAACACAGCAAGTTAAAACTGCAAAAGCAATTTATCAACAACACCCAGAAACACCGCCGGCTTCGCTGGGCCCGAGCTCATCTAAGATGGACGGATACAAAGTGGAAAAGTGTTTTATGGTCTGACGAGTCCACATATCAAAATGTTTTTGGGAAACTGTAGATGTCGTGTCCTCCGGACCTAAGAGGAAAGGAACCATCAGCGCAACGTTGAAAGGTCAGCATCTGAGATGGTATGGGGGTGTATTACTGCCCAAGGCATGGGTAACTTACACATCTGTGAAGGCACCATTAATGCTGAAAGGTACATAGAGGTTTTGGGGCAACATATGGTGCCATCCAAGCAACATTATCATGGACGCCCCTTCTTATTTCAGCAAGACAATGCCAAGTCACATGTTACAACAGCATTGCTTCATAATAAAAGAATGTGGGTGCTCGACCTGTCTGCCTGTAGGCCAGGCCTGTCCCCCTTTGGAAATGTGTGGCGCAATATGAAGCCTAAAATACCACAATGGAGACCACGGACTGATGAACAACTTACATAGCCACCAGGCATGTAACATGAATTACTCCCTAAATTTATTAAAGCATGCTTACTTTTACCGCCGGGTCTAAGTCGTGACGTCACAAGTGACGCTTCCCTTGTCGTCAATTCCAAAATAGATAGATAGATAGATAGATAGATAGATAGATAGAAAGTACTTTATTGATTCCTTCAGGAGAGTTCCTTCAGGAAAATTTAAATTCCAGCAACAGTGTACAGAGTTGAGATCAATTTTAAAAAAAAAGTAAATAATGGGGGTTGAAAAGGAAACAAAATAGAGAAATATTACAAAAAGAATAAAAAAGAAGAAAAAAATGGCAGGGTCTTATTTTTTGCTTTTGCTATGTGTAAACCAGGGGTCTTGTTCCACAGCCATACAGATCACACTGATGGTTGTGATATAAAACAACTTGTCTTTAAGACTCTTACTAATATGCGCCACACTCTGTGAACCCACACCAAACACATTTCTGAAGAACATTGACTCTGTAACACATTATAAACGCAACATAAGAATTACCCAGAATTCCAATGCATCCATGACTCTTGGCTATATTATACACCCTCCCTCTGCGTGCGCCGGTGGAGGTGGGCGGGGTTGGGGGCGCGTGTATAATATAACCAGAGTCATGGATGCATTGGAATTCTGGGTAATTCTTATGTTGTGTTTATAATGTGTTACAGAGCCAATGTTCACCAGAAATGTGTTTGGTGTGGGTTCACAGAGTGTGGCGCATATTAGTAAGAGTGTTAAAGTTGTTTATATCACAACCATCAGTGTAAAAAGTATGGCTGTTGACCAAGTATGCATGCAATCTCGTAAGAGAAACAGCAATATGCATGAGTCTGACCAGCACGCAGATAGCATGGTGTAAAGATGGGTATGATAACATGTTATGGAGCAGTGGTCCCCAACCACTGGGCCGCGGCTGCAGACAAATATATATATTTATTTTTTTAATATTTTATACTCAATTTTTTACTGCATGCCATTACTAAGGGCAAGGGTGATAAAGAGGTTTTAAAATGATTAACGCCTGCTTACTTTTACTGCATGCCTTGAATAAGCGCAGGAGTGTGAATAGGTTTTAAATTAATTAGCGCTCAGGCGGCAATTCAAGGAAATACGGTAAACAGTACATCAATCAAGAAAGGGAAAGATTTCCACCTGAAAACCTTCAAAAATGTGTCTCCTCAGTTCCCAAACGTTTACTGAGTGTTGTTAAAAGGAAAGGCCATGTGACACAGTGGTAAAAATTCCCCTGTGCTGACTTTTTTGCATTTTGTTGTTGCCACTAAATTCTAAGTTAATGATTATTTGCAACAACAACAAAAAAAGAAGTTTCTCAGTTGTAACATTAAATATCTCCTCTTTGCAGTCTTTTCAATTGAGTATAAGTTAAAAATGATTTCGAAATCATTGTATTTGGTTTGTATTTACAATGTACACAACGTGCCAACTTCACTGGTTTTGGGTTTTGTATATAGGTGATATATTTTGCATAATATGCTGGGATAGGATAGGCTCCAGCACCCTGCGACTAGCAATAGAAAATGTATGAATGGATTGAATATACAGTTCTAAACTTACCAATTGACAAAACACAACTTGAAAGCCTTGAATATAAACACCAAATTCATCAAGTAAGGCCTCCTCAAAAATTCCACATTTTCCACTATTGACAAAGTTGTGTCAAATACTGCATGAAGTTCACATTCCTTTTAATTTCCAGGATAATTAACTGAGGGGTGTGAGATTTATGGACGTTGATTTGAATTTGCTCTTGATCTTGATTAAGTCAAATAGCTACAAAACAAAACTAAACTAAAATTCAACCACTTAACCACGTTTTTTATTCTATTTGGTTTTCATTAATATGGATGGCTGGATGGATGTTTCCCCAATCTCATATTAGCACAAGAACCCTTCTCTTCTTCACAGCTCCTTGCATGGGCTTTGAATCCCCTCATATGATGGACTATAGTGCCATCTCCTGGATACATTGGGTAATAGCATAAAGATGCTGCATTTACTATAATAAATAAGTAGTCATAGCCTCACAAGAGGTAAAGATAATAACAATTTGTATAGTCTGTTAACATTGTTGTACAGCTGTTTTGAAAACATGTTCTCTTATGGCTGATTTATTTAGGAAAAACTCCACCAGAAATGCTCTTTAAAGTGGTACAGACAATGCCACTTTAACTCCTAAACCAGCCCCACATTTTATGGATCATCTTGTACTTAAATTACAGCCCAACATGTACTCTTTCACTTTAAATAGTTTTACGTCATTGGCTACCACAATTTGCATTGGTTTGTTTTGGATTTTGATCAAATATATTATATTGTTTTTGGTTTGTTGTAAGACTTAGTTAAAATATGCACATTTAAGTAGTGTGCTAATAGTATACACAAAAACCAAAACCAGTGAAGTTGGCACGTTGTGTAATTCGCAAATAAAAACAGAATGCAATGATTTGCAAATCTTTTTTTCAACTTATATTCAATTGAATAGACTGCAAAGACAAGATATGTTATATTCGAACTGAGAAATATATATATATATATATATATTTTGCAAATGATCATTAACTTAGAGTTTAATGGCAGCAACACATTGCAAAACAGTTGGCACCGGGGCATTATACTACTGTGTTACATGACCTTTCCTTTTAACAATATTCAGTAAATGTTGGGAACCGAGAAAAACAATTTTTTTAAGCTTTTCAAGTGGAATTCCTTTCCATTCTTGCTTGATGTACATCTTAAGTTGTTCAACAGTCCCGGGTCATCGTAGTGGTATTTTAGGCTTCACATTGCGCCACACATTTTCAATGGGATTCAGGTCTGGACTACAGGCGGGCCAGTCGAGTACCTGCACTCTTTTACTATGAAGCCACGCTGTTGTAACACGTGCTGAATGTGGCTTGGCATTGTCTTGCTGAAATAAGCAGGGGCGTCCATGAAAAATACGGCACTTAGAAGGCAGCATATGTTGTTCCAAAACCTGTATGTACCTTTCAGCATTATGATTATTTGCAAAAAAATTTTTTTACTAAGGGAACAGAGGAGACTTATTTTTTGAAGCTTTTCAGGTGGAATGCTTTCCCTTTCTTACTTGTTGTACAACTCAAGTTGTTCAACAGCCCAGGGTCTCCATTGTGGTATTTTAGGCTTCTTATTGCGGCACCCAAAGAGTACCCGCACTCTTTTACTATGAAGCCCTACTGTTGTAACACGCGGCTTGGCATTGTCTTGCTGAAATAAGCAGGGGCGTCCATTATAACGTTGCTTGGATAGCATCATATGTTGCTCCAAGACCTGTAATGTATCTTTCAGCATTAATGGGGCCTTCACAGATGTGTAAGTTTCCCATGCCTTGGGCACTAATACCATCACAGATGCTGTTTTTTTTAACTTTGCGCCACCACAATCCGAATGGTTATTTACCTCTTTGATTCGGAGGACACAAAGTCCACAGTTTACAAAAAAAATTGAAATGTGGACTCGTCAGATCACAGTACACTTTTCCACTTTGCATCAGTCCATCTTGGACTGATACGCAGCCGGCGACGTTTCTGGGTTTCGTTGATAAATGGCTTTGGCTTTGCATAGTAGTTTTAACTTGCACTTACAGATGTAGCGACAAACTTTAGTCACTGACAGTGGTTTTCTGTAGTGTTCCTGAGCGCATGTGGGGATATCCTTTATACGCTGATGTCGCTTTTTAATGCAGTACCGCCTAATGTGATTAAAGGTCACGGGCATTTAATGTTGGTTTTCGGCCTTGGAGTGATTTCTCCAGATTCTCTGAACCTTTTGATTATATTACAGAACATAGTTGGTGAAATCCCAAAACTCCTTTCAATTGCTTGTTGAGAAATGTTGTTCTTAAGCTGTTCGACAATTTGCTCATGCATTTGTTCACAGAGTGGTGACCCTCGCCCCATCCTTGTTTGTGAATGACTGAGCATTCCATGAAAGCTGCTTTTACACCCAATCATGGCCCCCACCTGTTCCCAATTAGCCTATTCACCTGTGGTATGTTCCAAATAAGTGTTTGATGAGCATTCTTCAACTTTCTCAGTGTTTTTTTTTTTCACTTTTTCCAGCTTTTTTCAAACATGTTGCAGGCATCAAATTCCAAATGCAAAAAATAACAAAGTCTACCAGTTCTAACATTAAATATATTGTATTTGCAGTCTATTCAATTGAATATAGGTTGAAAGGGATTTGCAAACCATTGTATTCCATTTTTGTTTACCATTTACACAATGTGACAATTTCACTGGTTTTTGGGTTTTGTATTATATCATAGAAAAATTATTTTTAATAACTCTATTGTCCCTTTAATAAGAACAATGAACATCAAGTTGGTGTGATCAATATTAGCTGCTTATAATTTAGAAATAAAATGTTTAATATCAAATAATCCTAATTATTTACAAATTAGTTGTATGTCATTTTATGTGTCCATATATTTTTTTTTTACAAAGATAGTTGTCCAGAGTATTGTTATTTATTCACAGAGGAGATTGAGATAGCTGACAGCAAGCTGATTGGCTGACACAGACAGAGAAGGGCAGGGCTGAAACAACCCACTACTGTAGTAGGCTACTCATGACCAAAACAACCTAACATGGATGAAAACCTAAAAAACAACAACACAATGATGCTCTGTAGGTCATTCAGACCAACAACTGAAATATGTGAAGATAAACAAATAAATGCAGTTTCACTGATAGCGGTGCCCTTTTTACGGCGATAACTGTGTTACAAATGAAATAATTAGATTAATTTAACCTTCAGTAGTACTAATTATTTACCCCTTACCTTGGAGGGGTCAACAACCCGTGGCTCACGAGGCGCCCGCGGCTCTTTGGTGCGGCCCTAGTGGCTCCCTGGAGCATTTTTTAAAAATGAATGAAAATAGAAAAAGATGGGGGAAATATATTTTTTTGTTTTAGTATGTTATTTGTTTTAGGACAAACATGACACAAACCTTCCCAATTTTTATATAATTTAGTTTTGCATGTCTCATGACACATTATCTGTATGTAATATTGGCTGCATTTCAGATAGTTGTTTGTATGTCAAGTTGTTCCAGACCACAGCAAATGTTACCTAACTTGCCAAAGATTGTAATAAATATATCAAAAGAAGACAGCCTGCCATTTCCTTTAACTTGGACACTTACATCTATGCCTTTGGCCATTAAAAGTTTTGGCCAATAATTTCCAGCAGTTATCTCACCTTCTAAGTAGTCTCTGATGTACTAATAGAATAGAATAATATATAAAGCACTTTATTGATCCCTGGGGGAAATTCGGCACCACAGTTTGCTCACAATATACAATAAACACTTGGGTATATTTTGCATGTTAATAATATAAATACAGTCTATTCTACAGCATTATTCACATGTGAATAATATAAATAAAGTCTATTCTACAACATTATTCACATGTGAATAACATAAATACAGTCTATTATAAAGCATTATTCACATGTGAATAATATAAATACAGTCTATTATACATTTAAGTACAGTCAAAAAGGAACATATGCATTACACAGTCTGACAGCTGTCAGTATGAAGGACTTCCTGTGTCGTTCCATGTTGCATTTTTGGAGTCCGAGCTTTCCAATGAACGTGCTCATTCTTTCTGCCAGGTCCGAGTGTAGTGGGTGGGAGGTGTTGTCCATAATGGCTAGGAGCTTTGCTAGACTTCTCCTCTCTGACACTACCGCCATAGAGTCTAGCTCCAATCCCACGTTACTGGCCTTCCTTACCAGCTTGTCCAGCCTTTTTGCGTCCCCCGCTCTCAGTCCGCTGTCCCAGCAGGCCACGACGTACAAGAAGGCGCCGCCACCACCGACTCGTAGAACATCTTCATCATCTTTGTGCAGACGTTGAAGGATCCTAGCCTCCTGAGGAAGTAGAGGCGGCTCTGACCCTTCTTGTAGAGTACCTCAATGTGTTTTGAACCATTTAACTTGTTGTCAATGTGTACTTTGAGGTATTTATAATCCTCAACCATGTCCACATCGACCCCCCTAATGGAAACAGGAGTGGCCGGAGTACTCCTTCTTCCCAGGTACACAACCAGCTCCTTGATCTTCGTCGCATTGAGCTGGAGGTGGTTCTTCCCACACCATGTGACAAAGTCCTCCACCAGTGCACTGTATTCCTCATCATCACCATCCTCAATACACCCCACTATCGCAGAGTCATCAGAAAACTTCTGAAGGTGCCAGGACTCTGACTGGTGGTGTAGATGGTGAAGAGGAAGGGGGAGAGGACTGTGCCCTGCGGGGCTCCAGTGTTGCTGACCAGTCTGTCAGGCACACAGTCCTGCAGTCGCACGTACTGTGGTCTGTTAGTCAGGTAATCAAAAACCCAGGACACCAAGAGGGCCTCCACCTGCATCGTCTCTAACTTCACACCTAGTTGCCCGGGCCATGTGATTTCGAAAGCACTGGAGAAGTAAACAAAACATGCTGGCAGGCTTGTCTAGGTGGGTGTGGGCTCTGTTCAGCAGGTAGATGACCGTGTCCTCCACTGCCAGTCGGGGCTGATAGGCGAACTGGAGTGGTTCCAGGTGGAGCTTGTTCGTTGGGCGCTGTTGTTCCAGGACCAACCTGTCCATGGTCTTCATGATATGGTAGGTTAGAGCCACCGGTCTGTAGTCCTTCGACGTGCTGGGTCTTGTGCACTTGCACTGGGGATAGGGATCCACGCATGAAGGAACTCTCCTGAAGGAATCAATAAAGTACTATCTATCTATCTATCTATCTATGAGGTTTTCCACAGTGTGGGGACTTTCTTCAGCCTAAGGCTCATGTTGAAGATGTGTTGAAGCACACCACACAACTGTGGGGGACAGGTTTTGAGCACCCCGGGGCTCACATCGTCAGGACCCTTGGCCTTGCCTGTGTGTAACTTATTTAGCTGTGCATTCACCTGTTATGCAGACAGACCAGGTGGTTGGGGGAGGGATGATCGTCAAGCTGAGGGTGAGGTGTTAAGTGGGGGGAGGTCGTCATTGGAGTTGGGGGGTTGTGAGGGGGGGGAGGGGTGGACTGGTTTGCTGAAGTTGGGGGCTTGTCGGAGCCACTGTGTCAAATCTGTTGAAGAACTGGTTTAACTCATTGGCCCTCTCTTTGTTTCCGTCCACCCCCAACCCCCTGATGGTTTGAGGCCGGTGATGGTCTGCATACCTCTCCAAACCCCCTTCATGTTGTTGACCTTCAGCTTACCTTCCAGCTTCCTCCTGTAGTTCTCCTTGGCCTCCCTGAGTTTGGTCTTTAGCAGACCCTGAACTTTTTCACCTCCAATCTGTTACCAGAATAGATGGGTTTCCGCTAGCGGCGATTACCCATAATCCTTCAAGGCAGCCGCCATCTTGTGTGTCAAAACTTTGTTGCCTTCATTATAAGACTTGTATATGGCTTTTCATTTTTTGCGGCTCCAGGCAGATTATTTTATTGTATTTCTGGTCGATTATGGGTTTTTCAGCATTTTTGGATGCCGATCCCTGCCTTACCCCCAGACATTTCTGTTTGAATTAGAAACAAACTAAAACAATTAGATAACATTAATACTGTAGTGTTTTACTATCTGTGATATATTATGGTTTATGTCAGCATGTTCAACAAACTTTACGCCGCAATTAAACAAGCATGCTAGGTTAATTGGAGATTTTAAATTGTCAAGTCTGAATGTGAGTGGTAATGGCTTTTATAAGAACAATCTGTATACCAGATGGATGCATGAATTAATGGGTTATTAATTTGACTGAAAGTCTAAAATACATTAATTGTATTGTTTGGACTTAGACTTAGACAAACTTTATTGATCTACAAGGGAAATTGCATAAGAATGGAAAGGATATTGCACACAAGGGCACAAAAAGAGGGCGAAAACAAAAGGTATAAAGTAGACTAAAAATGTACCATTGTAGCAATATAAAATATAACATATATGTAATATTTACATATTATATATACTGTATATAATATATACTCATATATTATAGTATTATATTATATTACATTTGTACATGATACATACAATATATAACCAATCCCAATTACCCTGTACAATATTACAGTAAATGTAACAGAAAAAATAGACAGTAGATCCAGCAGAAAATATACATTATAAACAAAGAGAGGTAGCTAACATAGAAGCGGTCAGGTAATAGACAATTGTCATCTATTGCTGTATGTCCAGTGATTCTACAACTGGATAGGGTGCGTAATGAGGGAGTTCTTGAGTTGATTACATAATCATTTTAATGCCTAATGGGACATTTTTTTTTAATTTACTTCAATAGTCGTAAAAAAATGTGGCTTATTTAATTATTTACTCGAAAAAACAATGCACATTCTTCTCCATGTTTTACTAATTAATAAAACTAAAGATAACAGACTTCTTCCACTTGGTTTTGAGGCATCTTTTTATTTTGTTTGTAATTTGTTATTGGAAAAGCCAAAGTTGGCCAATTAGCTTGTTTTGAAAGAGGTGCGCAGGCCTTTAATTAAAACCTAAAACATAATTAATTTTACACTCCCGCACCTGGTGAGCTGGTGAGTCTGCAGCCTCGGGCTCGCTTGTCATCAATCTCATTGGAAACTCTTACTTGTCTTTGCTTGCCCGCCTGCCCCTCGGCCTGCTGGGAACAAAGTCAACTGTTGTGACTCAATAGACACAATAACACGTTTAAGTGCATCCCAGGTGTGTGTTGTGCTCCAGTCCAGCAGATTGTTATTGCTGCTGACTGGCCGATTTAAATACAAAACATCCCATCTCACCTGATCCCTGTTGGAAGACTGCATAGTTGTTTGTCTATGCCAGACATGCTCAGTCTGCATCCACTCCAGTAAATACCTTGCTGACAGTGTCTATTCTTGTCTTTTTAAAGGCTGAATTATTGATATAGCTATTGTACTGGATTATGCAGGTGAACATCATGTCACAGTTAACCAAAAACAGCACAATTATTCAAGGGAGTAGGTTGGATTTTGAGATTGGTGAGGACACAAAAGTGCTCCAAGGCAGCACTCTGAAAGTTTACTTTTTTTTTTTTACATTAGCAATCATAATTTCACGTCATGCAGATGTTATAGATGTTATCAGTGTGTGAATGTGTGTGTGAATGGGTAAATGTGGAAGTAGTGTCAAAGCGCTTTGAGTACCTCGAAGGTAGAAAAGCGCTATATAAGTACAACCCATTTGTCATTTATAGGGTAAAGCAACTAAAATGAAAGCAAAGGAGACAACTTGGAAGAGTTCTCATCTTTACTCTTTGGTGTAGGGCTGTAGTGCAACTGTGCATCACACTGTCAATTAACATAGCCTACTGTCCATCAACAACATCAGAAATACATTCATGCAATACAACATTGTAAATAAACATAAATGAACTGTAATAATATTTTCCCCAACTTGTGTTTAAATCACTCACAATTTTTCCCTTCAACTACTTCTTTCTATTGCTGCTTTTGTACTTAAATATGTTTGTCACTAATACTCAAATACAAGCAGGTTAGTGTCCACTGGTTGTTCCTATTTGAAAGAGCCAAATACATGCCTCCGCCGGTCTGTCACAGAAATGAACTGCTGGCCAAATATATGTTGATGCATGCATGACAGATACATTAAGGACAATGACCATAGAGCTTGATGGTACCGTTACTGCCTGAGAAAAAAGGTTTTTACTAAATATGAATATTATTTCATATTAATGAATTATATTTTAGCATTGAAAAATCAAATGATCATCTAGTGAGGGTTTATTGTATTTCCACCACTTTGGTATTTTCAAACCGTTGCTCACTTCTACACAAATACAGTACATGAAACAAAAAAATAATTTCAAAAATAAAACGGAAAGGTGAAATCCGGCAATCTGATTGGCTGTTAACCGTGGTTTAAATATTCTAAAGCCTTATCACAGCGTAGGCTATCACTCCGCCTCAGGCACGCATGACTGGTATGAATGGAAGTTGTTGTCATGTATCCATGACAACGGACTGTTGCAGTCCGTAGTAAAAGACAGCTGATATTTTTACGACGTTAAAAAACGGACTAAAGTAGTTGAATTCACATGTTTAAGGTCAATTTTCACCTCCGGGGAGGGTTAACAATGGTAGAGGGGACTGAGCATTGACTTTCACCTAAAAAAAAGCAGAGGAAAAGACGAGATGCAGTGCTAATTTGGAGCTAACGTCTGGATAGGTGGGACTATTTTTTCCACAGTGAGGCTATTTTATTGGATAATATGTATTTCTGGTTGAATAAAACTACATTAAATTGATTGAGTATTCCTATTTCATAATGCCTTTATTTGTAACAGTATCATAAAAGCAATATATCACTCCAGTCCATGGTATATGCTCATTATAGCACTCTAAGGGGCGTGACTGGAGTGATATATTGTTGAATTATTCAATATTGTTGAGCCTCTATACACCCTTGAAGTAACTTACAGTTTGACTCCTAAAGAAGTCTCTTATATCCAGTTTTCTTTTCATTGACACCCTTCAAAACCTACAGCACACACGCACGTAAACAGACACAAACACAATGTGTTTGTCATCAATCTCATTGGAAACTGATATTAAAGTCCATCTAGCTACCGTGTGCCAGGAACAACAAATACCGAACATGTTGACAACTTACACTTACTTACAACTTACACTTACTTACAACTTACACTTACTTATAACTTACAACTTACACTTACTTACAAGTTAGAACTTACAACTTACACCGAGTTGAACTGCCTCTCGTCCGCTCGCTAGCAACTAGCTTGTAGGCTAGCTTTTACAAGCAGAAGGAGTGACAGCGGGGACAGCCAATCACACGTAAGTTAGAATGAATGTGGCAACCAATTAGGGAGCGATATTTGGGTTAGAGGCGGGACTTCTACCAGAGACCGACATTTAACCCTTTCTGTGCCATAATCATTGACTAAACATTACGGGGAGCGCTTGTATTGATAGTGACTACACAGTAGCGGCTGGATATTGTTAGGGACGTGTCCCTAGCGTCCCTACCCAATTCTACGTCCTTGCAATTATTTATGTCTCATCTTTGCATTTCGTCTTATTGCGAGTTATTGTACTGATTATTCTTATTTATGGTTGTTTATTTTTTATAATACAGCAGACCTTACATTACAAACTATTATACAATTTATAATCTCCTGCATCGCCGCCTCCGCGACCTCCAGCTGGCCAACAGGCACCCGCACGTGGCTCCTTTAGTGGCCAATTCACGGACGCCCTTGCGCCAACAGTGGCGACGGTCAGTTCTTGGGCGTAAAACTCTTCAGCTGCTAAGGTTTGGTGCCGCTCATATCCGCCTCCTTTTCAGCCAAAAATATGGCCGCTCCTCGCCAGTTATGGCGGCGTTCGACTCGTCGCAGCCACCTGACTCATCCCCTAGTGCAGTGGTTCTCAAATGGGGGTACGCGTACCCCAGGGGGTACTTGAAGGTATGGCCAAGGGGTACGTGAGATTTTTTTTTAAATATTCTAAAAATAGTAACAATTAGAAAATCCTTTATAAATATTTTCATTGAATAATATTTCATAAAAATATGAATGTAAGTTCATAAACTGTGAAAAGAAATGCAACAATGCATTATTCAGTGTTGACAGCTAGATTTTTTGTGGACATGTTCCATAAATATTGATGTTAAAGATTTATTTTTTTTGTGAAGAAATGTTTAGAATTACGTGCATGAATCCAGATGGATCTCTATTACAATCCCCAAAGAGGGCACTTTAAGTTAATTACTTCTATGTGAAAAATCTTTATTTATAATTGAATAACTTGTTTTTAGTTTTTTTTTTCCAAACAGTTCAAGAAAGACCACTAAAAAGGAGCAATATTTTGTACTGTTATACAATTTAATAAATCAGAATCTGATCACATAGTGTATTTTACTTCTTTATCTCTTGTTTTCAACCAAAAATGCTTTGCTCTGATTAGGGGGCACTTGAATTAAAAAAATGTTCACAGGGGGTAGATCACTGAAAAAAGGTTGAGAACCACTGCCATAGTGCACAGGTGTCAAACTCAATTATTTTAAGTGGCCCGCGAAAGCCTATAAATAATATGCATTAATACAAACCCCATTTCCATATGAGTTGGGAAATTGTGTTAGATGTAAATATAAACGGAATACAATGATTTGCGAATCCTTTTCAACCCAGATTCAATTGAATGCACTACAAAGACAAGATATTTGATGTTCAAACTCATAAAGTTTTTTTGATTTTTTTGCAAATAATAATTAACTTAGAATTTCATGGCTGCAACACGTGCCAAAGTAGTTGGGAAAGGGCATGTTCACCACTATGTTACATCACCTTTTCTTTTAACAACCCTCATTAAACGTTTGGGAACTGAGGAAACTAATTGTTGAAGCTTTGAAAGTGGAATTCTTTCCCATTTTTGTTTTATGTAGAGCTTCAGTCGTTTAACAGTCCGGGGTCTCCGCTGTCGTATTTTACGCTTCATAATGCGCCACACATTTTCAATGGGAGACAGGTCTGGATTGCAGGCGGGCCAGGAAAGTACCTGCATTCTTTTTTTACGAAACCATGCTGTTGTAACACGTGCTGAATGTGGCTTGGCATTGTCTTGCTGAAATAAGCAGGGGCGTCCATGAAAAAGACGGCGCTTAGATGGCAGCATATGTTGTTCCAAAACCTGTATGTACCTTTCAGCATTAATGGTGCTGCCACAGATGTGTAAGTTACCCATGCCTTCCATCACAGATGCTGGCTTTGAACTTTGCGTCAATAACAGTCTGGATAGTTCGCTTCCCCTTTGGTCCGGATGACACGATGTCGAATATTTCCCAAAATAATTTGAAATGTGGACTCGTCAGACCACAGAACACTTTTCCACTTTGCAATTGTCCATCTTAGAGGATATCGGGACCAGAGAAGCCGGCGGCGTTTCTGTATGTTTTTCATAAATGGCTTTCGCTTTGCATAGTAGAGCTTTAACTCATACTTACAGATGTAGCAAAGAACTGGATTTAGTGACAGTAGTTTTCTGAAGTGTTCCTGAGCCCATGTGGTGATATCCTTCAGAGATTGATGTCGGTTTTTGATACAGTGCCGTCTGAGGGATCGAAGGTCACGGTCATTCAATGTTGATTTTCAGCCATGCCACTTAAGTGGAGGGATTTCTCCAGATTATCTGAACCTTTTGATGATATTACAGACTGTAGATGTTGAAATCCCTAAATTTCTTGCAATTGCACTTTGAGAAAGGTTGTTCTTAAACTGTTTGACTATTTGCTCATGCAGTTGTGGACAAAGGGGTGTACCTCGCCCCATCCTTTCTTGTGAAAGACTGAGCATTTTTTGGGAAGCTGTTTTATACCCAATCATGGCACCCACCTGTTCCCAATTAGCCTGCACACCTGTGGGATGTTCCAAATATGTGTTTGATGAGCATTCCTCAACTTTATCAGTATTTATTGCCACCTTTCCCAACTTCTTTGTCACGTGTTGCTGGCATCAAATTCTAAAGTTAATGATTATTTGCAAAAAAAAGAAAAAAAAGTTTATCAGTTTGAACATTAAATATGTTGTCTTTGTAGCATATTCAACTGAATTTGGGTTGAAAATGATTTGCAAATCATTGTATTCCGTTTATATTTACATCTAACACAATTTCCCAACTCGTACTTAAACGGGGTTTGTTAAATTCTTAATCTTTTCTTACTAAATATATTTATTTCCCTTTTGACATTAAAAAGCATATACCGCATGCATCTGCATATATTCTACAATTTAATATTATCAAAATCCAAATACTATACTAGCATGTATTGAAAAAATGTTTTGTTAAAAATAAAGATAAATACTGTACTTAAATATCTGCTTGACTTATGATTTAAAAACAGATTATCAATCAAATTGGACAACCAAACAATTAAACAAGGCGACTCGGTAAAGAATCTGGGTATTATCTTCGACCCAACTCTCTCCTTTGAGGCACACATTAAAAGCGTTACTAAAACGGCCTTCTTTCATCTCCGTAATATCGCTAAAATTCGCTCCATTCTGTCCACTAAAGACGCTGAGATCATTATCCATGCGTTTGTTACGTCTCGCCTCGATTACTGTAACGTATTATTTTCGGGTCTCCCCATGTCTAGCATTAAAAGATTACAGTTGGTACAAAATGCGGCTGCTAGACTTTTGACAAGAACAAGAAAGTTTGATCACATTACGCCTGTACTGGCTCACCTGCACTGGCTTCCTGTGCACTTCAGATGTGACTTTAAGGTTTTACTACTTACATATAAAATACTACACGGTCTAGCTCCATCCTACCTTGCTGATTGTATTGTACCATATGTCTCGGCAAGAAATCTGCGCTCCAAGGACTCCGGCTTATTAGTGATTCCCAAAGCCCAAAAAAAGACTGCGGGCTATAGAGCATTTTCATTTCGGGTTCCAGTACTCTGAAATGCACTCCCAGTAACAGTTCGAGATGTCATCTCAGTAGAAGCATTTAAGTCTCATCTTAAAACTAATTTGTATACTCTAGCCTTTAAATAGACTCCCTATTTAGACCAGTTTATCTGCCGTTTCTTTTCTTTTTCTCCTATGTCCCACTCTCCCTTGTTGAGGGGGTCCGGTCCGATCCGGTGGCCATGGATGACGTACTGGCTGTCCAGAGTCGGGACCCAGGATGGACCACTCGTCCAGAGTCGGGACCCAGAATGGACCGCTTGCCTGTGTATCGGCTTAGGGACATCCCTGCGCTGCTGATTCGCCTCCGCTTGGGATGGTTTCCTGCTGGCTCCGCTGTGAACGGGACTCTCGCTGCTGTGTTGTGTCCACTTTGGACTGGACTCTCGCGGCTGTGTTGGATCCATTATGGATTGAACTTTCACAGTATCATGTTAGACCCGCTCGACATCCATTGCTTTCATCCTCTCCAGGGTTCTCATAGTCATCATTGTCACCGACGTCCCACTGGGTCATCATTGTCACCGACGTCGCACTGGGTGTGAGTTTTCTTTGCCCTTATGTGGGCCTACCGAGAATGTCGTTGTGGTTTGTGTTGTGGTTTTTGTAGCCCTTTGAGACACTAGTGATTTAGGGCTATATAAGTAAACATTGATTGATTGATTGATACACTGTAAAACTGACAATAGATTTTACGGTTAAATCCGCCAACTGAGGTTTTTTACTGTAAAATCAACATTAGTAAATTTGTTTTTCCGTATAATGTAAAATACTAAAACAAAAAAAAACAATAAAAAAAAAAGCATTGAAACAACAAGATTTTACAGTAAAATAAAACCTGGCAGCTCTGTAGCATGAATTTTACCGCTAAAAACAGCGGTATTGTTTCTCCATTTATTCCATTTCTTATATGCTGTAAAAAACACACTGCTTTTACTGTAAGATTCTGGTGACTGAGCTGCCAGTTTTTAAAGTAAAAGTTAAAGATTGGTTTTGCATTCGGTGTAAAAAAATATATTGTAATGTATTATATGTATATATAAATGTACATTCCTATAGTACTCATTGTTAAAAGTTGCCCTCTGAAGGCAACCATAACTGCGATGTGGCCCTCAATGAAAATGAGTTTGACACCTCTGCCCTAGTGGATTTGGGACACTTGGCCTGGCAACCCACAACCAAGTCCTCCCTGAGCCCTCCTGTGACTTTGAACTGGTTCTGTTTTTTTTTTTTTTTTGGTTTGTCTGGAATCTGTCCCTTAAGGGGGCGGTTACTGTGATGAGCCGTAGCCCGGATCATGTTTTGTTTAAATTTAGGAATCCCTCTTTTCTGTTTTAGCACTTCTGTTTTTGTGTTCCTTGTTGCCATGGGTGCAGGAGATCAAAAAGTTGCTTTTGCTACAATGTGATCTTCAGCTAAGAAGTCGAGTGATTTCCTTGACTTCTTGAGGGTTTCTGTTGGGGGGGCATGTTGGCACTGACCAGTCAGCTATGGCGAGTCCGGTCCAACGGGATCTAGCCCGCCTTCGCTCCCTCTCACGGCTTAGCACTTTACCAAAAGCGAGCAAGTCCAGTCCCTGATCCAAGAAGCACCAAAAATCCTGAAGGTTTGTGTTCCAAAAAAAGAAATCAAAATTGTCCGTAATCCAAAATCGACATCAATAATCCAGAAAAATATCGTCCCACGGCACTGTCATCATCTCCTGCATCGCCTCCACGACTTCCAGCTTGCCTGCCGCACAAACAGCCAACAGGCACCCGCACGTGGCTCCCTCAGTGGCCATTCCATGGACGCCCCTTGCGCCAACAGCGGCGACATGCAGGACTTGGGCGTAAAACTCTTCTGCCACTCACGTCCGTCTCATCATTGGCCACAAATATGGCCATTCCGTGGCCGACCTCCATCGCCAGTTGTGGCGGCGTTCGACTCGGCGCCGCCACCTGACTTGTCCTTGTTGGATTCGGGGACAATTGGCATGGCGACCCACAACCAAGTCCTCCCTCCACCGTCCCGTGACTTTGAACAGGTTCTGGGTTTTTTTCTTGGGACATCTGTAATCTGTCCCTTAAGGGGGGGGAGGGGGGGTACTGTGAAGATCTGTCATGTTTTGTTTAAGTTTAGGATTTCCCTGTTTCTGATTCTGCACCCCTGTTTTTGTGTTCTTTGTTGCCATGGGTGCAGGAGATCAAAAAGTTGCTTTTGATGCGATGTGATCTTCAGCCAAGAAGTCCAGTGATTTCCTCGACTTCTTGTGGGTTTCTCTTGGGGGACATGTTGGCCCTGACAAGTCAGTTATGGCGAGTCCGGTCCAACAGTCTCGAGCCCGCCTTCGCTCCACTAGCGGCTTAGCTCTTTCCCAAAAGCGAACAAGTCCAGTCTGTGATCCAAGAAGCACACAAAAAGCCTGAGGTTTGTGTTCCAATAAAAGCAATCAAGATTGTCCGTATTCAAAAATCGACATCAATAATCCAGAAAAATATTGTTGTTGAGCAAAAAGCACAAACAACACCGTGACCGGGTTTTTAATAAAAGTTTCCCAAATACAAAAGAATTAAGGATGCTAAATAGGTTGTTTTTGAAGCAGATACCAATATACAAGACATGACAACAAATAACTTAAATCTTAATTTGACCAACTGTAGTTTGTTCTTACCTGTAGGTAAGAATGAGTCAAAGAAAAGTGGATTTGACAAACTTTATCTGTAGATTAGTTGACAAAAGTTAGTATCTTCAAGGTAGTCAAGGGCAGGTCGACCACGATACAATCAGAAATTACTTTAGCCCTCGGGTTACCTCTGACAAAATGTTCGCACTTTTCAAACACTGAGGCGAAAACAACATGGCTGGCTTTGGGGAAGCTCCTTTAGCAGCAGGCTTCTTTTTAGGCTTTTGAAACACGATCATAAAGATATTGACGTTTCTGGTGGCTGATGGTGTTTGATGTGTTGAAGCAAGACGTTTTTTTGTGTGCACAACATTCGGTGCAATTTGCACATGAAGAAGTTTTTAACAGCTATTTTTTTAAGATATTATTGAATTAATTGGTGTGATGCCATAATTCCTAATATTGGACC
This sequence comes from Nerophis ophidion, assembly GCF_033978795.1. Taxonomy (NCBI): domain Eukaryota; kingdom Metazoa; phylum Chordata; class Actinopteri; order Syngnathiformes; family Syngnathidae; genus Nerophis; species Nerophis ophidion. The sequence goes on along the minus strand of NC_084628.1, from coordinate 33,787,431 downwards.
GATAATTATTGGGCACCGATCGCAGTTTATCGCTTTCCCAAAAGCGAGCAAGTCCAGTCCTTGATCCAAGAAGCACCAAAAATCCTGAAGGTTTGTGTTCCAAAAAAAGCAATCAAGATTTTCCATAATCCAAAATCAACATCAATAATCCAGAAACATTTATATTTGGGGTCAAAGTATGGTTGTACGGTATACCAGTACGAGTATGGAATCGCGGTACTAATGAATCAAAAACGGTACTATACTCTGTTTGAAAAGTACCAGTTCACCATATTAATTTTTACAGGCATGACGGCGCCTCGTCACGTCCTGACGTTGATGGTTTTACAAGCAGAGGAGCATGTTTGGCAGCGCACACACACAGAGTACTTACAAGCAGACACAGTGTGTAAACAGAAAAGGGATAACCGACACAATTTGGTCAAAAAAGTAAAGTTAAAGGTGAAGTTATAACACTGGGAGCCCTCAGGAAGAGGTGCTTTAAGACATGGCTAGCTAGCTGTTTTAGCTAGGTGTTTTAGCTACTTTACGCTGATCCTCGCCTCCATGGCGACAAATAATAGTATCATCCCTGCAGGACGAGGAATAGCTAAACATGCTTCACTACACACTGTAGCTCACCGGGTGGCTCTACACCTGACAGCCACTGTAATGACATTAAGTACAGGAGTGTATCTTGTCAATACTACTATGATTACATCAATATTTTTCATCGTCACAGAATCTTTTTTCTTTTAATTCAGGAAATATGTCCCTGGACACATGAGAACTTAAATTATGACCAATGTATGATCCTGTAACTACTTGGTACCAGTGCAGTACCTCCCACTCCGGCGCCCGCGTTGCAGTCATGTCAAGTAATGTTTTACAAGCAAAGGAGCATGTTTGGCAGCGCACAATCACAAAATACTTACAAGCAGACACAGTGTGTAGACAGAAAAGGGAGAACAGATTCATGTTTGTCTAAAAAGTAAAAAAAAAGGTGAAGTTAGAAGACTGAAATGCCCTCAGGAAGAAGTGCTTTAAAGGGGAACATTATCACAATTTCAAAAGGGTTAAAAACAATAAAAATCAGTTCCCAGTGGCTTGTTGTATTTTTTTGAAGTTTTTTTTTTTAATTTAACGGTCCCCTAATATCCCTAAAAAAAGCTTTAAAGTGCTTGATTTTCGCTATTTGCGATGCGACTATCCATTTCCCTGTGACGTCACACAGTGCTGCCAATGCAAACAAACAAAGGCGAATACCACAGCAAGATATAGCGACATTAGCTCGGATTCAGACTCCGATTTCAGCGACTTAAGCGATTTAATAGATTACGCATGTATTGAAACGGATGGTTGGAGTATGAACGTTTTGAAGAAGAAACTGAAGCTATTGAGCGAATAGCTATTGACGCTATTCATAGCCATAGCATGGCCGAATAGCTGCGTTAGCATCGCCGGTAAAATGTGCGGACCAAACGATCAGGACTTTCGCATCTCGTGACACTGGAGCAACTTAAATCTTTCGATTGGTAAGTGTTTTTTTCGCATTAAATGTGGGTGGAAGTAAACGTAATATAATTGCAAATGCATTTGCAGGTTATCCATACATCTCTGTGCCATGTCTGCTTTAGCACCGCCGGTAAATAGCATGTTAGCATCGAATAGCGTAGCATGATAGCATCGATTAGCTGTCAGTCAACATCAACAAAACTCACCTTTGTGATTTCGTTGACTTTATAGCTGCAAATGCATCTGGAGGTTATCCATACATCTCTGTGGCATGTCTGCTTTAGCACCGCCGGTAAATAGCATGTTAGCGTCGATTAGCATAGCATGTTAGCATGGATGAACTTTTAGTTACGCCGCAACCAAATATGTCTGATTAGCACTTAAGTCAACATCAACAAAACTCACCTTTGTGATTTCGTTGAATTTATCGTTGCAAGTGCATCTGCAGGTTATCCATACATCTCTGTGCCATGTCTGTCATCGCCGGTAAAATGAGGAGACACTTTGGTACATTCAATGGGGGTCTGGCGGCAGACACTTTCGCATCTTCGGGCCAGTGGTGCAGCTTGAATCCCTCCCTGTTAGTGTTGTTATACCCTCCGACAACACACCGACAAGGCATGATGTCTCCAAAGTTCCAAAAAATAGTCGAAAAAACGGAAAATAACAGAGCTGAGACCCGGTGTTTGTAATGTGTTGAAAATGAAAATGGCGGGTGTATTACCTCGGCGACGTCATGTTCTGACGTCATCGCAAAAAGCGCGATAAACAGAAAGACGTTTAATTCGCCAAAATTCACCCATTTAGAGTTCGGAAATCGGTTAAAAAAATATATGGTCTTTTTTCTGCACCATCAAGGTATATATTGACGCTTACATAGGTCTGGTGATAATGTTCCCCTTTAAGACATGACTGGCTAGCTAGCAGCTAACGTCCATCCGCCGTCGGCAGTGTTTTAGCTACTTCTAAATCACTAATCCTCGCCTCCATGGCGACAAATAAAGTGAGTTTCTTACAAGTATCATCCCTGCAGGACGAGGAATAGCTAAACATGCTTCACTACACACTGTAACTCACCGGCGTCAAAATGTAAACAAACATGTAAACTGGCATCCACTGTAATGATTTCAAGTACAGGCATTTACTATGATTACGTCAATATTTTTGGGCATCAAAATATCTTCTTTGGTTTTGTTTTTTTTAATTCATATTATGTTTATAAACACAAGAAATATGTCCCTGGGCACACAAGGACTTTGAATATGACCAATTTATGAAGCACTTGGTATCGCATTGATACCCAAATTTGTGTTAACATCCAAAACTAATGTAAAGTATCAAACAACAGAAGAATAAGTGATTATTACATTTAAACAGAAGTGTAGATACAACATGTTGAACATTTCTGGCAACTTATCTGCCAGCATTTTCTGTACGAAATGGTTGTTCTCCAGTGTTTCCCCATACAAAAACAATATATGTACTGTACATTCATCTACTTTTAACATCAGCTTCACTGTCTAAATCTCCCTGAGAGACCTATTTTGATAAACACTATATTGCCAAAAGTATTTGGCCACCCATTCAAATGATGAAAATCAGGTGTGCTAATCACTTGATGTATAAGGTGTATATAATCAACCCCTTAGGCATGGAGACTGTTTCTACAAGCATTTGTGAAAGAATGGGCCGCTCTCAGGATCTCAGTGATTTCCAGCGTGGAACTGTCATAGGATGCCACATGTGCAACAAATCCAGTTGTGAAATTTCTTCGCTTCTAAATATTCCAAAGTCAACAATCGGCTTTATTATAAGAAACTGGAAGAGTTTGGGAACAACAGCAACTCAGCCACGAAGTTGTAGGCCACGTAAGAGGGGTCAGCGGACTCAGAAGAACGGTACATTTCGGAATGCATTGTGCCGAGTGTATAATTTGGTGGAGGAGAAATTATGGTGTGGGGTTAATTTTCAGGAGTTGGGGCTCCAGTACTCTGGGATGCCCTCCCGGTAACAGTTCGAGATGCCACCTCAGTAGAAGCATTTAAGTCTCACCTTAAAACTCATTTGTATACTCTAGCCTTTAAATAGACTCCCTTTTTAGACCAGTTGATCTGCCGTTTATTTTCTTTTTCTCCAATGTCCCACTCTCCCTTGTGGAGGGGGTCCGGTCCGATCCAGTGGCCATGGATGACGTACTGGCTGTCCAGACCCAAGTTAAACCTCTCATCCAGAGCCGGGACCCAGGATGGACCGCTCGCCTGTGTGTCGGCTTGGGACATCCCTGCGCTGCTGATCCGCATCCGCTTGGGATGGCTCCGCTGTGAACGGGACTCTCGCTGCTGTGTTGGATCCGCTTTGGACAGGACTCTCGCGGCTGTGTTGGATCCATTATGGATTGAACTTTCACAGTATCATGTTAGACCCGCTTGACATCCATTGCTTTCGTCCTCTCCAAGGTTCTCATGGTATTCATTGTCACCGACGTCCCACTGGGTGTGAGTTTTCCTTGCCCTTATGTGGGCCTACCGAGGATGTCGTAGTGGTTTGTGTTGTGGTTTGTGCAGCCCTTTGACGCACTAGTGATTTAGGGCTGTATAAGTAAACATTGATTGATTGATAAAGACATGCATGACAGAGTCTGGTGTGGATGAACTTGACTGGCCTGAACAGAGTCCTGACCTGAACCCGATAGAACACCTTCGAGATGAATTTGAACGGAGACTGAGAGCCAGGCCCTGTCAACCAACATCAGTGTGTGACCTCACCAATGCGCTTCTGGAAGAATGGTGTAAAATTCCTATAAACACACTCCGCCACCTTGTGGACAGCCTTCCCAGAAGAGTTGAAGCTGTAATAACCGCAAAAGGTCGACCAACATTATATTGAACCCTATGGGGTTAGGAATGGGATGGCACTTCAACTTCATATGTGAGTCAAGGCAGGTGGCCAAAAACTTTTGGCAATATAGTGTACTTGTGTTTCCCATGGAAGCATAGAGAGGCACATTAATGCATCAATACTTTCACAATAATGATCCTACATAATTGAACATAGGTGCATTTTACAGCAAATACCGTACAGATAAAGATGAAACAACACTTCAGTTCCTGCTCAGAAGTGTTTTATGCACCTCCAACCCTCATATTGTACTAACAAATGTGCGTGTCGTGTGTGAGTGTCCGCCTGTCTCTTCCCATCACTAAAGGTTGAGTTAGGCCCGCTCAGGCATGACATGGCGACATGACACCGTTTCCTTGTTATGGTAGTTATTTACTTTGCAATCGAGGTTTCCTTTTCCATTGATCGCTTGGGAAATGTGTTGACTTTGACATTGATGGCTTGTGACAGGGGGCATATTCACTACATATTAGGCTGCGGATTGGGGAGTCCTCACACTTTAGTGAAGCGCCATGGCAGGTGTCCACTGAATATTGCGCTATAATCTTTTTTAAAAAGCGAGCATATTCATCAAGAATTGCAATCATTCATTTGTTATCGGGGAATTTTTCGGACAATATGTTTTGGGTGTGGATGAAGCCCGGTTTATCGCTTGTACTGTGGAGCGTCCTGTGGTGGGCCATGTCGATGCCCCACAGATCCCGCCAAGACCAGGAGCAACTTTGTGACGTCATCCAAGGTTCTATGAGCCTGCCGGTGCTGGAGAAGGAGGGGGACATCGTCCTGGGAGGACTCTTCTCTCTACACGATATGGTGGTGGAGCCGCGTATGACCTACACCTCCAAGCCTCCACCTACACAATGCACCAGGTACACAGGTGAGAAGGTGATAACAATGACATTAAAGTTGACATTGACTTCTTTTGTACTGCAGGTTTAACTTCCGGACATTCCGCTGGATGCAGACCATGATATTTGCTATTGAGGAGATTAACAGGGAGGGCAAACTCCTTCCCAATGTGACATTGGGATATAAGATATACGACTCATGCAGCACCCCCCACCAGGCTCTCAAAGCTACTATGGAATTGATGGGCAGCCATACGGTGGAAAGTAGGGTGCAGGGTCCAAGCAGCTGCAGGGGGGCTGTACCTGCTGTGATAGGGGATGGAGGTTCCACCCAGTCTCTGGTAGTGGCTCACTTCTTGGGAGTCTTCCATGTGCCCCAGGTGAGACCAGATAATATCATTTATTGCCAAAAGTGTGGATTTTTGTAATACCGTATTTTCCGAACCATAGGGCGCACCGGATAATAAGGCGCACTGCCGATAAGTGGGTCTATTCCGGTCTTTTTTCATACAAAATGCGCACCGGATTATAAAGTGCATTAAAGGGGTCGCATTATGATTTTTTTTTTCTAAATGTAAAACACACAAAATGTTGCATGGATTATGATTTACAGACCATCTACAAGTCCATTTTTGTGGGCGCCGTTTTGTGGCCGGTCTTATTTACGTGGTTCATCTTTGTTTTGTTTTTTTCATTTTATTTTTATTGACATCCAGCATCAGACATTTCCATCCACTAAATCATATTCACATAAATCACATAGCTGTTGTCCGCCCTAAATGTCACAAGTATTTTTGTTTATATACCCATGATACCACCCAACCCCCCAAAAAAAGAAAAAGAAACAGAGATAACAAAAACAAGGTAGTATCTACACATACATCAATTAAATCAGCAAAAATTAGATAACACATTGATAATAATAATAAACAGAAATAAAATAAAATAAACACATACACATATAGGGAGTAATCTTTTTTTTTTTTTTTTTTTAAACAGTACACTAATTCCAGAGATTTAAGTCAGGCTTATGGGGCATGACATAACTGACCCAGTTTTCCAAGTATGAGGTAAGGTTCTCCAATTTAAAATTAATAAAGGCAGTTATCTTCTCCATTTTATATATGTCCATTGTGGTTTCCATCCATTGCTTCAACGTAGGGCTCTCCTGGGATATCCATTTCCTAGTAATGGTCTTTTTACAAGCCACCATTATCACTTATTCATTAAGTATTTAGCTTTCTTCAGCCAATCTTGAGGAGCAAATCCAAAAAACTAAGTTTTACTTTCAAGGGGTATTTCTCGTTTAAAAATATCCTGTAAAGGCTTGTGTATCTCTTTCCAATTGTCCTTTATGGTAGAGCAGTCCCAGAAAAAATGGTAGTGGTTGGTGTTTGAATTCCCACAATTTCTCCAGCAGGCAGGGGAGTTATCATAGTGAGACTTCTGGGAAGATGTAATGAAAAATCTGATCAAACTTTTCCAGACAAACTCCCTCATCTTTGGCAGCGCCTTCTCCACGTCATTTTTGTTGTAGCACTGTAGCGTGCAAGGACGGGGTGGAAGAAGTGTCAAAAGATAGAGTTAACTGTTTAAATGACATTCAGACTTTACTTCAATCAATAACAGAGCAGCATCTCCTCATCCGTGGCTCACTAGTGCAACAACAAGGCCAGAAATATGTACCATGAAAAAGCGTCCGACCGGAACTCTATAATAACTAAAGTTCCTTGGCTGAATCATGTAAACTCACTACACCGGTAGTTTTTAGTGCTTCCATAGCAAGATATACGTTAGAACTTTATGCTACTTTATATTAGGAATGGCAACAGCAGAGGATGAATGTCCCATGACAAGAAAATAGAGATAAAGAAGAAGCTTATCGACTGCGAAATCAGCACGGACTACAGGGGCGGATGTGCGCAAATTTTCTGGACTTATGCAGATATCAAATGTAATCGGGACGGCGTGGCGCAGTGGGATAGTGGCCGTGCGCAACCCGAGGGTCACTGGTTCAAATCCCACCTAGAACCAACCTCGTCACGTCCGTTGTGTCCTGAGCAAGACACTTCACCCTTGCTCCTGATGGGTGCTGGTTGGCGCCTTGCATGGCAGCTCCCTCCATCAGTGTGTGAATGTGTGTGTGTATGGGTAAATGTGGAAGTAGTGTCAAAGCGCTTTGAGTACCTTGAAGGTAGAAAAGCGCTATACAAGTACAACCCATTTAAATATACATCAGCAGGCACCAGAAGGTAAGAAAAGTAGGTTTTGCATAATATTGTGAAACAAAATGCCAGATAATATGTTTGCTAATGGGTGATATTTTGTGGTCCTTATACACAAGTAATACTTATATCTCTGACTACGGTAGCCGTAATGGGCAGACAATCCATCAAGTGGTGCGGCTACAAAGTCGTACTAAAACATTCTGACGGATTTTCGAGTGCCGTAAGAAATGTTTTTTATTTTCAATGGAACATTTAAAGTTTTGGTGTTGTTTACTAGCGTCATATTGCAGCCTACACGTATCTCTTATGTGTGATTACCATCTACTGGTTACACTTATGATTACACCATGTACCAAATAAAATCGCTTCGAGGTCGGTAAGCACAACCAGAATTATTCCGTACATTAGGCGCACCGGGTTATGAGGCGCACTGTCAATTTTTGAGAAAATGAAAGGATTTTAGGTGCGCCTCATAGTCCGAAAAATACGGTATTTATGATGTGCAAATGAGGTCTACAATCCAAAATTAACTAATTTAAGAACGTTTTGAGATAACAGCTGTCTCTCGGCCAATTGTTATGCTTTAAGTTGCTTAGTGAAAATGGTGGTAAGCATCCCTGCTATTAGTTGTCGTAGCAAATGTCACTGGGAAAACATCCTGTCTTACTCACTAGCATTAACGCAAGAAATCGACATAACTTTGTAGTCCAACCATTATAAGGAAGAAAGTGAGTGTGAAAGATAGTGCCAAGAAGAAGAAGAGGATTATATATATCGGATTTAAAAAAATGATCATCAAAAACAGAACTGACTTGCCAACTAGGTGAAGCCATTCCCGCATTTTGCTAATTCTCTGTACCATAGTGAAGCAGGATGAGTCTTAACGCTGGCCAATAATGTTTTAATAATATTTAAATGGCGGACATTTACAGTATCTACAAAACCTTAAAACCGGTGAAGTTGGCACATTGTGTAAATTATCAATCAAAACAGAATACAATGATTTACAAATCCTTTTCAGCCTATATTTAATTTAATAGACTGCAAAGACAAGATACTTAACATTAAAATTGGTGAACTCTGTTATTTTTTGCAAATATTAGCTGATTTGGAATTTGATGCCTGCAGCATGTTTCAAAATAGCTGGCGTGAGTGGCAAAAAAGACTGAGAACGTTGAGGAATGCTCATCAAACACTTATTTGGAACATCCCACAGGTGAACAGACTAATCGGGAACAGGTGGGGTGCCATGATTGGGTATAAAAGCAGCTTCCATGAAATCCTCAGTCATTCACAAACAAGGATGGGGTGAGGGTCACCACTTTGGGAACAAATGCGTGAGCAAATTTTCCAACAGTTTAAAAACAACATTTCTTGCAACAGCAAGGAATTTAGGGACTTCACCATTCACGGTCGATAATATCATCAAAAAGTTCGGAGAATCTGGAGAAATCTCTGCACGTAAGCGGCAAGGCTGAAAACCAACTTCACTGGTTTTGGGTTTTTTATGACAAAGTGGATACGGTGCTGACTTAGACGCAGCTCGAAAGAGTAATTATTACATTACTTCATACAACTACTGCGAATGCTAATATTACATTCTAGTGTATTGTTGTTATACAATATATCCGATGTAAAAGTAAAAAGGCATGTTACATGTTAAAATTGTGCTTTTTTTTGGGAGGTTTAAGCACCATTGAAATTGTTTATCTCGATTTCAAAAGTGGACTTCGATTTGAGATATCAGGGTTTTGAGTTAAGACTGCTGTCACAGAACTAATTAAGCTCATTAATTGAGGTACTGAGCTACTGTATAAATTACACTCAATTCCTTGTTTTAAATCAATTCAATTAAAAACATACCAAGTGAGTTACTTGGTAAAAAGTGTGCCCACAATAGGGTTTTATAACAATTTTGTAGCCAATAACTTTTTTGAATATTGAAATTGAAGCTAAACAAATATTTTTAATCACTACATTTCTGCATTAAACTAGTTTAAAAGTGTACACCTACAAAACTGCCCCAATATCCATAATATGAATATACCCTCTCCTTTAAGAACAGAATTGTAGTAGCACTAGGAAGTGCATGGTATACTCCACTACAGTATATTTGTTTATGTGTAACAGGCAGAAAATTACACTCAGAGTTACAAAGCTAATCATGCTCAGTTCAGTTTGTTTTGGTTTTCCACTCTGGAATCCACATATCAAATACTAATATATTTTATTTATTTTAAAACATATTTCTTGCAGTCGTGGTCAAAAGTTACATAGACTTGCAAAGAACATAATGTCATGGCTGTTTTGATTTTCCAATAACGTCTACAACTCTTATTTTTTTTTGTGATGGAGTGATTGGAGCAAATACTTGTTGGTCACGAAAAACATTCATGAAGTTTGGTTCTTTTATGGATTTGTTATGAGTCTACTGAAAATGTGACCAAATCTGCTGGGTCAAAAGTATACATACAGCAATGTTGATGTTTGGTTACATGTTCCTTGGCAAGTTTCACTGCAATAAGGTAGCCATCCACAAGCTTCTGGAAAGCTTCTGGTTGAATTCTTAAAGGGGAAGATTATCACCAGACCTATGTAAGTGTCAATATATACCTTGATGGAGCAGAAAAAAGACCATATATTTTTTTAACCGATTTCCGAACTCAAATTGGGTGAATTTTGTCGAATTAAACACCTTTTTGTTTATGGCTCTTTTGGCGATGACGTCAGAACGTGACGTCACTGAGGTAATACAGCCGCCATTTTCATTTTCAACCCATTGCAAACACCGGGTCTCAGCTTTGTAATTTTCCATGTTTTCGTCTATTTTTTGGAACCTTGGCGAAATCATGCCTTGTCGGTATGTTGTCGGAGGGTGTAACAACACTAAAAGGGAGGGATTCAAGTTGCACCAAAGATGCGAAAGTGGCAAGAAATCTGCCACCGGACCCCCATTGAATGTGCAGGAGTGTCTGCACATTTGACCGGCGATGACAGGCATGGCACAGAGATGTATCGATAACCTGCAGATGCATTTGCAACGATAAAGTCAACGAAATCACAAATGTGAGTTTTGTTGGTGTTGTTGATTTATGTGCTAATCAGACATATTTGGTCGCGGCGGGACTGCCAGCTAATCGATGCTAACATGCTATGCTAATCGATGCTAACATGCTATTTACCGGGGGTGCTAAAACAGACATGGCACAGATGTATGGATAACATGCAGATGCATTTGCAACAATAAAGTCAACGAAATCACAAAGGTGAGTTTTGTTGATATTGACTGCCAGCTAATCGATGCTAACATGCTATTTACCGGCGGTGCTAAAGCAGACATGGCACAGAGATGTATGGATAACCTGCAGATGCATTTGCAACTATATTACGTTTCCTTCCACCCACATTTAATGCGGAAAAAACACTTACCAATCGACGGATTTAAGTTGCTCCAGTGTCACAAGATGCCAAAGTCCTGATCGTTTGGTCCGCACATTTTACCGGCGGTGCTAACGCAGCTATTCGGCCATGCTATGGCTATGAATAGCGTCAATAGCTATTTGCTCAATAGCTTCAGTTTCTTCTTCAATACTTTCTTACTCCAACCATTCATTTCAAAACATGCGTAATTTGTTGAATTGCTTAAACCGCTGAAATCCGAGTCTGAATCTGAGCTAATGTCACTATATCTTGCTGTGCTATTCGCCATTGTTTGTTTACATTGGCAGCACTGTGTGACGTCACAGGAAAATGAACGGTGGCTTCGAGAGAGCGAAAATAAGGCACTTTAAAGCTTTTTTTAGGGATATTCTGGGACCGGTAAAATTTTGAAAGAAACTTAAAAAAATACAACAAGCCACTGGGAACTGATTTTTATTGTTTTCAACCCTTTTGAAATTATGATAATGTTCCCCTTTAACCACTCCTCTTGACATCTGACCACAGAACTTTCTTCCAGAAGGTCTTATTTTTGTCCATGTGATGTCAGATGAAACAAAAATTTAGCTATTTGGGGACAATACCCAGCAATATGTTTGGAGGAGAAAAGGTGAGGACTTTAATCCCAGGAACTGTTGTGTACTAGAGAAGGGAAGGAGGCGACAACCAGGGCAGGACTGCGGTTTACAAGGTTTATTAAAAACCTTTGATGAATACGTGGCGTGTGTATGCTACTCAAAGTGAATGGGTGTTGACTATGTGTAATATTAAATATGTAAATGTTACCAAGGGTTGTTGTCTGTAAATGTTGGTTGTATCTTTCGTCGTTATCCAAGAGGGCAAGGCGAAGTAGCAGGTCGTGGACAGGCAAGAGGTCATTGGCTAGAACAGGGCAGCGTGGTTTGTATCCGAGCAGTGTGGTCTTGGATCGAGGAGAGCAGTCAGGAATCCGGATGGGAGTTGAGTGATAAGGCACAATCATGGAGGACACGGGAGTCACTGAGGAAGTACAAAAGGAGATGAACCAGGGCAAAACACAGAGAGATAGAGCAAAACAAGGGCGATAAAATCACTGGGAAAACAGGGAATGCCAGACGTGATGCTTACTGGAAGGTTAGCAACGTTCTGGCAAAGGTTTCTCGGGTCTGCTGGTCTTTATTCTGCTCCCTCTCATCAAATCCAGGTGTTTTGATTATTGATAGGCTGCAGGCTCATGGCTGCGTGGGCGTGCTGCACTCAGCACGAGTGAGGGTGTGTCTGAGTGCGCAGTCAGCAGCGGCGACTCTTGGCACACTGCCAGTAGAGGCGCACGCAGCTCCAGCTGCCCGGGAAATGCGGGTTCGACTCCGCTTCATGACAGAACCACCATGTCTACCGTCAAGCATGGTGGTGATAGTATTTTGCCCTGGGGCTGTTTAGCTGCCAATGGAAGTGGTGCTTTACAGAGAGTAAATGGGACAGTGAAAAATTCTTCAGGACAACCTAAAATCATCAGCCCGGAGGTTGGGTCTTCAGCGCAGTTGGGTGTTCCAACAGGACAATGACCCCAAACATACGTCAAAAGTGGTAAAGTAAATTGTTAAATCAGGGTAAAATTAAGGTTTTAGAATGGCCTTTCCAAAGTCCTGACTTAAATGTGTTGACAATGTTGAAGAAACAAGACCATGTCAGAAAACCAACAAATATAGCTGAACTGCACCACTTTTGTCAATAGGAGTGGTAAAAAATTCAACCAGAAGCTTGTGGATGGCTACCAAAAATGCCTTATTGCAGTGAAACTTGCCATGGGACATGTAACCAAATATTAACATTGCTGTATGTATACTTTTGACCCAGCAGATTTGGTCACATTTTGTGTAGACCCATGATGAATTCATAAAAGAACCACACTTCATAATGTTTTTGGTGACCAAGAAGTATGTGCTCCAATCAGGCTCACAGAAAAATAAGAGTTGTAAACATTATTGGAAACTCAAGACAGCCATGACATTATGTTCTTTACAAGTGTATGTAAAGTAAACTTTTGACCACAACTGTATATATTTTATTATAAATATTAATACAATATTAAAGATAGCCTTTTAGTTTAGCATCATGCAACCTTTTGTTGAATTAAATTATCTTTACATTATTTCTGTGTTTTGTCTCTTTCAGGTTAGTTACTTTTCCAGTTGTGCTTGTCTTAGCGACAAAAATGAGTTTCCTGCTTTCCTGAGGACCATGCCCAGTGACTTCTTCCAAGTGAGTACAACAAACTGAAGACGTAGTTCCAATTTCAATTAAAAATGTACCATTTTCTTTTCGATTAGTCATGGTAATGGGATGGATATCACATGGCTGCCTTTGAAAACACGACCTGATAGTGAGGGGTGTCAAACTAATTTTAGCTCAGGGGCCGCATGAAGGAAAATCCATACCCAAACGGGCCGGACTGGTAAAATCATGGCATAATAACTTAAAAATAAAGACAACTTTAGATAATTTTCTTTGTCTTACTTTGGCCAAAAATAGAACGAGTACATTCTGAAAATGTACACAGTATAAAAAAATCCTCTTGGCGAAACACTTGACATAAGTTGAAAACTCTGAGGAAAAAATTGGTGCAATTTAAAAAACACCATGAAGAACACAAAAAACGTATACTTTGTCTCAGTGTTTTCACACAGCCATTGAACTTTCAGCACTTCCTGTTTAGCATTTATTAAAATTGTTTTTGTTTTCTTTTGTTAACCTGCTCAGTGGCCTTGTGGTTAGAGTGCCCGCCATGAGATCGGTAGGTCGGGAGTTCAAACCCTGGCTTATGTGAACAGAGCCTGCCGGGACTTAAAGGGGAACATTTTCACAATTTCAAAAGGGTTAAAAACCATAAAAATCAGTTTCCAGTGGCTTGTTGTATTTTTTGAAGTTTTTTTCAAAATTTTACCGGTCCCGGAATATCCCTAAAACAAGCTTTAAAGTGCCTTTTTTCCGCTCTCTGCCAAGACACTGTTCATTTTCCCGTGATGTCATACAGTGCTGCCAATGTAAACAAACAATGGCGAATACCACAGCAAGATATAGCGACATTAGCTCAGATTCAGACTTGGATTTCAGCGGCTTGAGCGATTCAACAGATTACGCATGTATTGAAACAGATGGTTGGAGTATGAAAGTATTGAAGAAGAAACTTTAACTATTGAGCGAATAGCTATTGACGCTATTCATAGCCACAGCAGGGCTGAATAGCTGCGTTAGCATCGCCGGTAAAATGTGCGGACCAAACGATCAGGACTTTGGCATCTTGTGACACTGGAGCAACTTAAATCCGTCGATTGGTAAGTGTTTTTTTCGCATTAAATGTGGGTGGAAGGAAACGTAATATAGTTGCAAATGCATCTGCAGGTTATCCATACATCTCTGTACCATGTCTGCTTTAGCACCGCCGGTAAATAGCATGTTAGCATCGATTAGCAGTCAACATCAACAAAACTCACCTTTGTGATTTTGTTGACTTTATAGTTGCAAATGCATCTGCAGGTTATCCATACATCTGTGCCATGTCTGCTTTAGCACCCCCAGTAAATAGCATGTTAGCATCGATTAGCGTAGCATGTTAGCATCAATTAGCCGGCAGTCACGCCGCGACCAAATATGTCTGATTAGCACATAAGTCAACAACATCAACAAAACTCACCTTTGTGATTTAGTTGACGTTATCGTTGCAAATGCATCTGCAGGTTATCCATACATCTCTGTGCCATGTCTGTCATCGCCGGTAAAATGTGGAGACACTTTGGTACATTCAATGGGGGTCTGGCGGCAGACACTTTCGCATCTTCGGGCCAGTGGTGCAACTTGAATTCCTCCCTGTTAGTGTTGTTACACCCTCCGACAACACACCGACGAGGCATGATGTCTCCAAGGTTCCAAAAAATAGTCGAAAATAACAGAGCTGAGACCCGGTGTTTGCAATGTGTTGAAAATGAAAATGGCGGCTGTATTACCTCGGTGACGTCACGTTCTGACGCCATCGCAAAAAGACCGATAAACAGAAAGGTGTTTAATTCGCCAAAATTCACCAATTTAGAGTTTGGAAATCGGTTAAAAAAATATATGGTCTTTTTTCTGCAACATCAAGGTATATATTGACACTCTGGTGATAATGTTCCCCTTTAAGAACTCATTTGAATTCTTCCACCTTCTGTAGCCTTTGTTCTGTCTCCATATTGTACACATTGGATCCCTTTGTTCTTTACTTTAGGTTGATGCACTTGTACAGCTGGTCAAACATTTTGGCTGGACCTGGGTCGGCGTGATCGCGGGCGACGATGCTTATGGTCGTGGCGGGGCAAACATCTTTGCTCATAAAGTGAGTAAAAAAAAAAAGTCTCATTTGTGAATAATAGTATCATCCTGTAATGTTTCCTCAGGTTAGAAAGTTAGGTGCTTGTGTTGCCCTTCTTGAAATCATCCCTAAGAACCGGGCACATACTGCAATTTCAGCCATCATTTCCAAAATACGCTCCTCCGGGGCCTCAGTGGTGCTAGTGTTTGCGGTGGAACAAGACGCAGCAGCACTCTTCGATGACGCGCTGAGGTTGGATTTTTTATCGTGTAAAATGCCTCAAACATTAAGTACACAACCCAAAACCAGTGAAGTTGGCACATTGTGTAAATCGTAAATAAAAACAGAACACAATGATTTGCAAATCCTTTTCAACGTATATTCAATTGAATAGACTGCAAAGACAATTTTTTATTTTTTTTTGCAAATAATCATAAACAAATAATTATTAGAAAAAAGTTGGCACAGGGGCATTTTTACCACACTGTTACATGGCCTTTCCTTTTAACAACACTGAGGAGACCAATTTTTGAAGCTTTTCAGGTGGAATTCTTTCCCATTCTTGCTTGATGTTCAACAGTCCAGGGTCTCTGTTGTGGTAGTTTAGCCTTCATAATGCGCCACACATTTTCAGTGGGAAACAGGTCTGGACTACAGGCAGGCCAGTCTAGTACCCGCACTCTTTTTCTACAAAGCTCCCCTGTTGTAACGTGCAGAATGTGGCTTGGCATTGTCTTGCTGAAATAAGCAGGGGCGTCCATGATAACATTGCTTGGATGACAACATATGTTGCTCCAAAACCTGTATGTACCTTTCAGTATTAAAGGTGCCTTCACAGATGTGTAAGTTACCCATGCCTTGGGCACGAATACACCCCCATACCATAATAGATGCTGGCTTTTGAACTTTGCGCCTTTAACAATCCGGATGGTTCTTTTCCTCTTTGGTCTGGAGGACATGACATCCACAATTTGAAATGAGGATTTGTCAGACCACAGAACACTTTTCCATTTTGCATTAGTCCATCTTAGATGAGCTCTCGCCCAGCGAAGCCGTCGGCGTTTCTGGGTGTTGTTGATAAATGGCTTTCGCTTTGCATTGTAGAATTTTAACTTGCACTTACAGATGTAGCGACAAACTGTAGTTGCCGGCAGTGGTTTTCTGAAGTGTTCCTGAGCCCATGTGGTGATATCTGTTACATACTGATGTCGCATTTTGATGCAGTACCGCCTGAGGGATCGAAGATCCGTAATATCAACGCTTACGTGCAGTAATTTCTCCAGATTCTCTGAACCTTGATGATGAAATTCCTAAACTCCTTGCAATAGCTCGTTGAGAAATGTTGTTTTTAAACTGTTGGACAATTTGCTCACGCATTTGTTCACAAAGTGGTGACCCTCGCCTCATCCTTGTTTGTGAATGACTGAGCATTTCATGGCAGCTGCTTTTATACCCAATTATGGCGCCCACCTGTTCCCAATTAGCCTGCACACCTGTGGGATGTTCCAAATAAGTGCTTGATGAACATTCCTCCACTTTCTCATTCTTTTTTACCACTTGCGACAGCTTTTTTAAAATATGTTGCAGGCATCAAATTCCAAATGAGGTAATATTTGCAAAAAATAACAAAGTTTTTCACTTTGAATGTTAAGTATCTGGTCTTTGCAGTCTATTCAATTGAATATAAGTTGAAAAGGATTTGCAAATGATTGCATTCGGTTTTTATTTACGATTTACACAACGTGCCAACTTCACCGGTTTTGGAGTTTGTCAGTTAAAAGAAAATCTTCTTCCCAGAGAGGGACTCACTGGGATACAATGGCTGGCTAGCGAGGCTTGGAGCACCGCGGCCATTCTCTCCAGCCCTAAAAAGTACCACCCAATCCTTCAGGGATCCATGGGGTTTGCCGTCCGGCGAGCGAACATCCCGGGGCTGCGTGACTTTCTCCTCCGCCTGCATCCCTCCGGCACTGAAGCTCTTGAGGACCCATTTCTGATACCATTCTGGCAAGAAGTTTTTCAATGCAGCTTAGGTGTTGGGACTAAACCACCGTGCACCGGAGCTGAAGACCTGAAGAGTGTGTCAAATATTTATTCGGATGTGTCCCAGCTGAGGATCTCCTATAATGTTTATAAAGCTGTCTATGCTATCGTCTATGCATTGAGGAGCATGAAAGGCTGCGAGGAAGGCAATGGGCCTTTTGCTTTTCAGGCATGTCCAGATTTACAGCGCATACAGCCATGGCAGGTATTGTAAAATTAGGCCAATTTGCTTTTTTTGGCATCATCCGCTCATCGAAATAATTCCCTTTCCATTCTTGTAGCTTCTTCATTACATCAAACAGGTGGAATACTTCAACTCCTTTGGCGATGAAACCAAATTTGACGAGAACGGTGACATCGCCGCCATGTACGACCTCGTCAACTGGCAGCTGGGACCGAGCGGAGAGGTCGAGTTTGTCACCATTGGAAAGTTTGATGAAACGGTCAAAAACGGACAGCAGAAGCTCCGTATCCAGGAAAAGGATATCGTGTGGAACGGCAACAAGACCCAAGTAGAGATCTCATTCAATTATTCTACTTTCCTCTATGAATACAGTAATCTGTGCCATCTAATGAGGTCCAACACCTGAATTGGGGTTGTACGGTATACCGGTATTAGTATAGTACCGCAATTAGTATAGTACCCCCTCCCTCGCCCGCGTTGCAGTCATTTCGAGTCATTCATTGCTGGTTTTATGAACAGAGGAGCATGTTCGGCAGCGCACACACACAGAGTACTTACAAGCAGACACAGCGTGTAGACAGAAAAGGGAGAATAGACGCATTTTGGTCTAAAAACTAAAGATATAGGTGAAGTTATAACACTGAAACGCCCTCAGGAAGAGGTGCTTTAAGACACGGCTGGCTAGATAGTGGCTAACGTCCATCCGCCTTCAGCAGTGTTTTAGCTACTTCTAAATTATTAATCCTCGCCTCCGTGGTGACAAATAAAGTGAGTTTCTTACAAGTATCATCCCTGCAGGACGAGGAATAGCTAAACATGCTTCACTACACACTGTGGCTCACCGGCGTCAAAATGTAAACAAACACCATTGGTGGATCTACATCCACTGTAATGATACCAATTACGGGCATGTATCCAGTCGATATTACTATGATTAAGTCGATATTTTTGGGCATCACATCTTCTTTTGTTTTTTCTAAATTCATATTACGTTTATAAACACAGGAAATATGTCCCTGGACACATGATGACTTTATATGTATGTATGTAACTACTTGTTGTGTGGTATCATCCGAAACTAATGTAAAGTATCAAACAACAGAAGAATAAGTGATTTTTATATTTTAACAGAAGTGTAGATAGAACATTTTAAAAGACAAACTTAGCAGATATTAACAGTAAATGAACAAGTAGATTAATAATTTGTTTTCTACCACTTGTCCTTAATAATGTTGACACAATAATAGTCTGCTGCATATGTCAGCAGACTAATTAGGAGCCTTTGTTTGTTTACTTACTCCTAAAAAGACAAGTTGTCTAGTATGTTCACTATTTTATTTAAGGACTTCATTGAAATAAGAAACATATGTTTAATGTACCCTAAGATTTTGGGTTAAAATAAACCCAATAATGCAATATTTTTGTGGTCCCCTTATTTAGAAAAGTACCGAAAAGTATCAAATTAATTTTGGTACCGGTACCAAAATATTGGCATCGGGACAACACTTACCTAGAACTATATTAAAAAAAATTCAAAAACGATACTTTTTTTTTTTTGTGTGAAAAGCCATGATATTTTCAACAAGTGTGTTGGAGATGCGCGGTTTGCGGTCTCAATCCGCGGATAAACCGCAGGTCGGGCGGGTGACATGACGAAAAAATAGATTTTAATTAGATTCGGGCAGGTGGCGGTTGAATCATCCGGAAATATTTGATATACATGGTTCTGGGATCTGTATCCTTTGCCATTCAAAGAGCCAATTGAGACCCATGTCACTAAGCGAAGAAGTCAATAGGCGACGCTAACATTCTCTGGAATGACTACCGGCAGTCACCCAGATAATAAGTATTAGGGCGTGCTATGAAGTCATTGACTTTGTCGCCCTCTACAGCATGTGCGATCCGCTTGTCAGCCCAGCAACATGTTGTGTGTGGCTTTTGCAGCAACACGCACACGACTGGAAGGCATACTGGGTGACTCAGAGTACACTAATGGTTGTGATATAAACAATTTTAACAAACTTAGTAATATGCGCTAAGTGTGAAGCCACACTAAACAAGATTGACAAACACATTTCGGGAGGACAACCTCCCAGTAACACAACATAAACGCAACACAACAAATACCCATAATCCTTTGTATCCATGACACGGCCTGGCTATTTTATACACCCTGCTAGCAGCAACCCCCCCCATCCGCCCCGTGCGTTGGTAAGGTGGGCGGGGTTGGGGGCACGGGGGTGTAAAATATATTCAGGATGTGTCACGGATACAAAGGATTCTGGGTATTTGTTGTGTTGCGTTTATGTTGTGTTACTGTGAGGATGTTCTCCCGAAATGTGTTTGTCAATCTTGTTTGGTGTGGCTTCACAGTGTGGCGCATAAGTGTTAAAGTTGTTTATATCACAACCATCAGTGTACTCTGTATCACCCAGTATGCCTTTCAATCTTGTACATGTGATTGTGGAAGATGCACACAACATGATGCCAGACTAACAGTTGGTGTGTACATGTTGTTGAAGGTGTCAAAGGCAATGGTTTCACAGCACGCCCATATCCTTGTCATCAGGATGAACGCCAATTGGATAATCGCCGGAACTTTAGCGGCACCAATTGTTTCGTTACTCTGTGAAACGGGTTTAGGCAGCTCTGTGAGTGGTAAAGGTAGCCAACCTCTGATGTATTACAGCGGGCAGATGCGTTTCTGATAATATGTTGGCGCGAGTGCAGATGATATATTTGCCTATCCGCGCATCTCTAAAGTGCGTGCAGAGACTGTCATTCAGATATTACTTTTGGTAACACCATACCAACTTTATTTATAAAGCTTTTTAAAAAGAACCACCGTTGAAAAACAAAGGGCTGGACACCACAAACAAGTAAAACACACAAAAAGCAGAGAAATACAGGCAAAAGACAGAGTAAAATATAATCATTTAAAACAGAGGTAAAATAGATACATATTCAGATAAAAAGAGCAGATAAAAGATTAAAATGTTATTTAATTATTAAAAGAATGTTTTACATTTTTGACCTTCCAATATAGCTTAATAAGATAAGGAAAATATAAGAAACCCCTCAGTAAGATGCGGTACCACTTCAAGGTATAATCACAAAAATAAACATAAGGTTCACCCTTTTGAAGGCACTTGATGTTGAGGAACAAATAAAATGCAAAACAAAATTGTACTTACATTTATCATGTAAATCAGTAGCATTCTCAAAAGTTTTAATTTTGATTATTACAATTTTAATATTATCTAAAGGATTATTGTCTCCGTCCACTGAAAAATATGTACAGTATCTCCAAATTTGGGGAGTTTTTTGAAAACAAACCTCACATACTTATTCTGCCTTTTTTTTTTAATTAACCTAAAAAGAACCATAGAAAAGCATGCATTTATATTAAACGGCAATGATAAAAATGTACAGTACAGGCCAACAGTTTGGACACACCTTCTCATTCAGTGCGTTTTCTTTATTTTTTCAACAAAACAAGGTTAAATAACTGAAAACATGTTTTATATTCTAGTTTCTTCAAAATAGCCACTCTTTGCTCTGATTACTGCCTTGCACACTAGTCATTCTCTCGATGAGCTTCAAGCTCACCTGTGAAGTGAAAACCATTTCAGGTGACTACCTCGTGAAGCTCAATCAAGAGAATGCCAAGAGTGTGCAGGCAGTAATCAGTGCAAAGGGTGGCTATTTTGAAAAAAATAGAATACAATCATGTTTTCCATTATTATATCTTTTTTTTTTTTAAGTACATAACTCCACATGTCTTGATTCATAGTTGTGATGCCTTCAGTGACAATCGACAATGAAAATAGTCATGAAAATAAAGAAAGCACATTGAATGAGAAGGTGGTCCAAACTTTTGGCCTGTACTGTATGTATTCTTTTATCATGTCTAATTTTTCAGAAACAATACTTTTGTTCACTCATTTGACCGAGCAATCCTTTTAAATACAATTGTAATATTTCATTGTGTTTATTGATCCCCTTACAGTTGCCTTATCCTTATTTGCTTATTTGACCAAGCAATGTTTTTCTTACATAATAATTTATTAAAAATAATGTTGACTACCATTACTTTTCTTGCCATATTGGCTATAGGAGAAATCACGCGGTTCTTTTAAATCAGGGGGTTCAAAATCATTTTAGCTCAGGGAACCGCATGGAGGAAAATATATTCCTAGGTGTGCCGGACGGGGAAAATCATGGCATGATAACTTAAAAATACAACTACAACAACTTCAGATTGTTTTACTTTGGCACAAATAGAACAAAAACATTCTTAAAATGTAAATATCACATATAATCCTTATGACAAAACATTTCAAGTTAGTTGAAAATTCTGAAGAAAAAAACTGTTGTAGTTTCAAAAATAACATAATCTCAGTGTATTTACAAAGCATTTAAACATTAAGTCACAGCCCATCTAGGATTGAACAAAAAATAAAGCATACATAAAAAACGCTTTTATCTATGAACTACCTCATTTGTGATTTCCACTGATCACTTTCTTTAAATTTGCAAAGAACACAATTATTTTCACAGAACTATATGAATGTGCAGTGTCTCATGCAGCATTTACCATGTACCTCTTTAATAACCCATTTTCCTTGCATGCTAGAAATGCTATTGCGACACCCAGTGGGCACATTTAAACAGCAGTTTCTTTAGTGTAATAATGTAGCTTAAAGGGGAACATTATCACCAGACCTATGTAAGCGTCAATATATACCTTGATGGTGCAGAAAAAAGGCCGTATATTTTTTTAACCGATTTCCGAACTCTAAATGGGTGAATTTTGGCGAATTAAACGCCTTTCTTTTTATCGCGCTGGAGGCGATGACGTCAGAATGTGATGTCGCCGAGGTAATGCAGCCGCCATTTTCATTTTCAACACATTACAAACACCGGGTCTCAGCTCTGTTATTTTCCGTTTTTTCGACTAATTTTTGGAACCTTGGAGACATCATGCCTCGACGGTGTGTTGTTGGAGGGTGTAACAACACTAACAGGGAGGGATTCAAGTTGCACCACTGGCCCGAAGATGCGAAAGTGTCTGCCGCCAGACCCCCATTGAATGTGCTGGAGTGTCTCCACATTTTACCGGCGATGCTAAGGCAGACATGGCACAGAGATGTATGGATAACCTGCAAATGCATTTGCAACGATAGTCAACGAAATCACAAAGGTGAGTTTTGTTGATGTTGACTGCCAGCTAATCGATGCTAACATGCTACGCTAATCGATGCTAACATGCTATTTACCGGCGGTGCTAAAGCAGACCTGCTACAGAGATGTATGGATAACCTGTAGATGCATTTGCAACTATATTACGTTTCCTTCCACCCACATTTAATGCGAAAAAAACACTCACCAATCGACGGATTTAAGTTGCTCCAGTGTCAAAAGATGCGAAAGTCCTGATCGTTTGGTCCGCACATTTTACCGGCGATGCTAACGCAGCTATTCGGCCATGCTATGGCTATGAATAGCGTCAATAGCTATTCGCTATAGCTTCAGTTTCTTCTTCAATACTTTCATACTCCAACCATCTGTTTCAATACATACGTAATCTGTTGAATCGCTTAAGTCGCTGAAATCCGAGTTTGAATCCGAGCTAATGTCACTATATCTTGCTGTGGTATTCCCATTGTTTGTTTACATTGGCAGGAATGTGTGACGTCACAGGGAAATGGATAGTGGTTTCGAAGATAGCGAAAATAAGGCACTTTAAGCTTTATTTAGGGATATTCCGAGACTGGTAAAATTTTGAAAAAAAAATTCAAAAAATACAACAAGCCACTGGGAACTGATTTTTATTGTTTTTAACCCTTTTGAAATTGTGATAATGTTCCCCTTTACTTTTACACTTAGCAAATTAATTTTGCGGGCCGCATGTTTGACATCCCTGTTTTAAATCAACCAAAAATGGTTCCTTGTCTTCTAAAAAACTGCAAAAATAAAAACGGACATCGTTTTTTCAGTGTTTCTCTTCAGATTGTGCAGCTGTAGCTCATGAAGTGCTTCTCAAGATGTGACTCTAAAGCGGGGGTGTCAAACTCATTTTAGCTCAGGGGCTACATGGAGGAAAATCTACTCCCAAGTGGGCCCGACTGGTAAAATCATGTCATGATAACTTAAAAATAAATACAACTTCAGATTGTTTTCTTGGTTTATAAATAGAACAAACACATTCTGATAGTGTACAAATAATAAGCATTGTGTGAATGCTTTGTTTTGTTTTGTTTACAATTACCAGTTGCGGTTAATAGTACATATACTTTATTTGTTGTTATTTATAGTTTCTGAATTAATTATGAGATAATGTTGGAGTATAACTGTCACACTCAATATGACAGTTATTTAAACATCACTCCTAAACAAAACATGCAATATGTCTAATACTTCCTTAAATAATGTATCTTTCCTTAAAAAGATACATTATTTAACTTCCTTAAATAATGTATCTTTGTGAGTTTTGCTTGCGTAAGGTTTGCAAACACAAAAAAGTGTTTTTTACTCAATGTGACAGTATTGTTCTTAGAATCCTGAGATTAATTTTCAATCCGTCAAGATAAAAAATATATACATCAAAATCCAATTACAGTATGTTATTTATGTAATTTGATCATTTTCCTTGATTGATGTATTGTGTGTTTTATATTATCCAGTTTCTTCAAATTAGCCACCCTTTGCTTCCAAAGACATGCACCTGGGGATAGGTTGATTGGCAACACTAAATTGGCCCTAGTGTGTGAATGTGAGTGTGAATGTTGTCTGTCTATCTGTGTTGGCC
Organism: Nerophis ophidion; assembly: GCF_033978795.1. NCBI lineage: Eukaryota > Metazoa > Chordata > Actinopteri > Syngnathiformes > Syngnathidae > Nerophis > Nerophis ophidion. The sequence continues at coordinate 33,763,163 of NC_084628.1, read as the reverse complement.
CTGCGATGAGGTGGCGACTTGTCCAGGGTGTACCCTGCCTTCCGCCCGATTGTAGCTGAGATAGGCGCCAGCGCCCCCCGCGACCCCAAAAGGGAATAAGCGGTAGGAAATGGATGGATGGATGGATGCTCTGATTACAGCTTTGTACACTCCAGGGATTCTCTCCATGAGTTACCAGCACACATGTGAAGTTAAAACCATTTCAGGTGATTACCTCTTGAAGCTCGTCGAGAGAATGCCAAGAGTGTGCAAAAAAGTAATCAGAGCGGCTATTTTGAAGAAATTAGAATCTAAAACATGTTTTCAGTTATTTTACCTTTTTTTGTTAAAGGCCTACTGAAACCCACTACTACCCACCACTCAGTCTGATAGTTTATATATCAATGATGAAATATTAACATTGCAACACATGCCAATACAGCCTTTTTAGTTTACTAAATTGCAATTTTAAATTTCCCGGGAGTTTTGTCTTGAAAACGTCGTGTAATGATGACGTGTACGCAAGACGTCACAGGTTTTTAGGAAGTATGAGCGCTACGCACACACACGGCTAAAAGTCGTCTGCTTTAACGGCATAATTACACAGCATTTTGGAGATCTGTGTTGCTGAATCTTTTGCAATTTGTTCAATTAATATTGGAGAAGTCAAAGTAGCAAGATGGAGTTGGGAAGCTTTAGCCTTTAGCCACACAAACACACGGTGATTCCTTGTGTAAAATTCCTGAAGGTGAAAATGTACCATGGATCAGAGCGCAGTCAAGCGAACATGAAACACGACGGAATGTCAACCAGCAGGTTTCGGTGAGAAAATTGTGGTTAAAAAGTCGCTTCTTACCGGAGAAAAGGTGAGCTTGCCCCGTCCATAGCTGCCGTCGACTCCCCTGAGACACTGCGCGTCAAGACACCCGAGGACGTACACCTCCGAATATCGGGTACTATTTAACTCACAAAAAAACTAGCAACTAGAGATGCGCGGATAGGAAATTATATCATCCGCAACCGCATCACCAAAGCCGTCATCCACCCGAACCAACATTTTATCAGGACCGTACCCGCCCGCCAACCACCCGCTGAAATACATCAGAGGTTGGCCGCCTTTACCATTTACAGAGATATTTAAACCTGTTCCACAGAGTAGTCGCTAAAGTTCTCGCGACTACCCAATAGCATGCATCCTGATGACAAGAATATTAATGTGCTGTGAAGCCATTGCCTTAGACACCTTCAACATGTACGAACCAATTGTTGGTCCGGCAACATGTTGTGTGCAGCTTCCGCAATTACACGTACAAAATTGAAAGGCATACTGGGTGATACAGAGTACACTGATGGTTGTGATTTAAACAACTTTAACACTTACTAATATGCGCCACGCTGTGAAGCCACACCCAACAAGATTGACAAACACATTTCGGGAGAACTTCCACACAGTAACACAACACAATAAATACCCAGAATCCTTTGTATCCGTCACACTTCCTGAATATATTTTACACCTTCGTGCCCTAAAGCCCGCCCACCTTACCGACGCACGGGTTTGCTTTTAGCGGGGTGTATAAAATAGTCAGGTTGTGTCAGGAATACAAAGGATTATGGGTATTTGTTGTGTTGTGTTTATGTTGTGTTACTGTGAGGTAACACAACATTGTACATGTTGTAGAAGGTGACAAACCCAATGGCCTCATAGCACGCCCTAATACTAATTATCTGGGTGACTGCCAGCAGTCATTCAAGAGAGTAATAGCGCCCCCTATTGTCTTCTTCGCTTTATGACACGGGTGCCAAATGGCTCTTTGAATGGCAAAGGATACTGATCCCAGATCCATGTATATCAAATATTTCCGGATGGTTCAACCGCCACCCGCCCGAATCTAATTAAAATATATATTTTCGTCATGTCAACCGCCCGACCCGCGCATCTCTACTAGCAACACAATAGAAAGATAAGGGATTTCACAGAATTATCCCACTAAATGTGTCTAAAAACACCGGAATCCGTCCCAATGCAATCGCGTTTGTTTTTTTTTCTTGGTTTTTTTTTTGGTTTTTTTCGAGTCCGTCGCTATCAATATCCTTAAACACAAATCTTTCATCCTCGCTCAAATTAATGGGGAAATTGTCGTCCTCTCGAACCGAATAGCACTTTTTGTCAGAGGCTCCCATTAAAATCAATGTGAATATGTGAGGAGCCCCCACACTTGCAACGTCATCGTCCGCGACTTCCGGTAGAGGCAAGGCTTTTGTTTTAGCACCGAAAATTGCAAACTTTATCGTGGATGTTTTCTACTAAATCCTTTCAGCAAAAATATGGCAATATTGCGAAATGATCAAGTATGACACATAGAATGGACCTGCTATCCCCGTTTAAATAAGAAAATCTCATTTCAGTAGTCCTTAAAGTACATAACTCCACGTGTTCATTCATAGTTGTGATGCCTTTAGTGACAAACTAATATTTAAACATAACTCCTAAACAATAATGCCTTAAGTAATGTATCTTTGCACGTTTTAATAGAAACATATGAAAGAAACATACTTTTGTATATTTTTCAAACACAACATTTTTTTTTTACTTAATATGACTGTAATGTTGGGCTTCGCGGTGGGCGAGGGGTTAGTGCGTCTGCCTCACAATACAATGGTCCTGCAGTCCTGGGTTCAATCCCAGGCTCGGGATCTTTCTGTGTGGAGTTTGCATGTTAACCCCGTGAATTCGTGAGTACCCTCCAGGTACTCCGGCTTCTTCCCACTTCCAAATACATGCACTGGGGATAGGTTGATTGGCAACACTAAATTGGCCCTAATGTGTGAATTTGAGTGTGAATGTTGTCTGTCTATCTGTGTTGGCCCTGCAATGAGGTGGCGACTTGTCCAGGGTGTACCCCGCCTTCCGCCCGATTGTAGCTGAGATAGGCGCCAGCGCCCCCCGCGACCCCAAAAGGGAAAAAGCGGTAGAAAATGGATGAATGGATGGACTGTAATGTTCTTAGAATCCTGAGATTGATTTTCAATCTATCAAGATAAAAACATTATATGTCATATTATTTATGTAGTTTGATAATTTTCCTCGACTGATGTACTAACTTTTTTTTTTTTATCTTCCACCCGATTGTAGCTGAGATAGGCACCAGCGCCCCCCGTGGCCCCAAAGGGAATAAGCGGTAGAAATGGATGGATGGATAGTATCATCTACAAAGATACAAACAATTGCTATTGCGACATCCAGTGGGCATATTTAGAGCAGCAGTTTCTTTCATTCAAAAATTTCAGGTTCATATTCATACTTAGCAAACTCATCCCGCGGACTGGATAAAACCTGTTCGCGGGCCTGATCCGGCCCTTGGGCCGTATGTTTGTCACCCCTGCTCTATAGGAACCAGTGTAGTTTGTGTTGTCCTTGTTGCACAGGTCCCACTATCGGTGTGCAACAACATATGTCCCCCAGGAACCCGCAAAGCCATCAGACCTAACTTCCCTATCTGCTGCCATGATTGTGTGGTGTGTACAGCTGGGCAGATCAGCAATCAGACCGGTGAGGGAACTGAACATGACACTAAACAGTCTCTCTCTAAAGAGTTAAACATCTGCTTCTGCTTGTTAGATGCCATAGAGTGTGTGCGCTGCTTGCCTGAATTCTGGTCCAACACGGAAAGGACCGCCTGTATCCCCAAACAGGTGGAGTTTCTATCCTTCACTGACACAATGGGCATCACCCTGATGGCTATATCTCTCATCGGCTCCTTCTGCACCTGCGCCGTGGTCTTCATCTTCTCCTACCACAGAACCACGCCTATCGTCCGGGCCAACAACTCGGATTTAAGCTTCCTGCTGCTCTTTTCCTTGACCTTGTGTTTCCTTTGCTCACTGACCTTCATCGGCCGGCCCTCAGAGTGGTCCTGTATGCTGCGCCATACGGCTTTCGGCATAACCTTTGTCCTTTGCATCTCTTGCATACTGGGAAAGACCATAGTGGTGCTCATGGCCTTCAAGGCGTCGTTTCCTGGGAGTACAGTCATGAGGTGGTTCGGGCCCGCCAAGCAAAAAGCAATCATTGGACTTTGCACTCTGGTCCAGGTGAGGACATATTCACTGCTACACTACTGTTGCATCATGCATTTTGATTTGTACGACAGTGAACCCTCACAAATCCAATTAACTGCCGTCATGTCAGAAATGTTTTAAGTGGCCGCAAAGGCACCCAGGCGCCATTATTCTGCTCAATATGTCACTGGCAATAAAACAGGAGTTATGAACATTCAGAGAAAGCGGAAAAAAAAGTAACACCTAATCGATCCATTTTTCAAAATGGGTCAACGTCTTTATAAAAAAAAAAGACAAGACTAGAAAATGAAGTTGACCCTTAAGGTTCTGTTTGCAACTTTTTGGCACTTTCCAAAGTGTTGTAAGCGTTAGATCAGGGGTCTCAAACTCAATTCACCTGGGGGCCACTGGATGCAGAGTCTGGGTGAGGCTGGGCCGCAAGAAAAGAAAATATTTCAGCGTCCCGGAATAGTTAGTGCAAGGAGTTCTGGGTATTTGTTCTGTTGTGTTTATGTTGTGTTACGGTGCGGATGTTCTCCCGAAATGGGTTTGTCATTCTTGTTTGGCCTGGGTTCACAGTGTGGCGCATATTTGCAACAGTGTTAACGTTGTTTATACGGCCACCCTCAGTGTGACCTGTATGGCTGTTGACCAATTATGCCTTGCATTCACTTGTGTGCGTGAAAAGCCGTAGACATTATGTGACTGGGCCGGCATGCAAAGGCAGTGCCTTTAAGGTTTATTGGCGCTCTGTACTTCTCCCTACGTCCCTGTACCACTCCGTACAGCGGCGTTTTAAAAGTCATAAATTTTACTTTTTGAAACTGATACAGATAATTTCCGATAAAACATTTTAAAGCATTTATCGGCTGATAATACCAGCAGTCCGATATTATCGGACATCTCCACAAATAACGGTTTGAATTGGTCCAGGTTATTGGGGACTGTTATTACTGACAGACATGTGTCGCGGTGTGACTGCACGTAAGAAAACCCTCGTCTCCATGCCAACATCTCTGTCGCTTCCACTCATTTTCCCCTTTTCCACTAACGCAGAACGTTGAAAGAGCCATTTTGGAGCCAAATAACACAGCGCTGTCAAGCACCATTCATGTAAAACTCGTGGGCCGCACTAACATTAGACTTTCATATTAAGGTGGGGGCCGCAAAATAACCGCGTGTGTGAGACCCCTGCATTAGATCCTTCCATGTTCTAGCTTTGAACACGCAAACTACGCCCCACAAAACACACACACATTACTGTAGCTCTGTGTGTTTTGGGATTCGGAAAAGCAACAATTAGCTACTAAAGTTGGCTGTCATTGAATGTACAGTCGTGGTCAAAAGTTTACATACACTTGTAAAGAACATAATGTCATGGTTGTCTTGAGTTTCCAATTTTTTCAACAACTCTTATTTTTTTGTGATAGAGTTATTGGAGCACATACTTTTGGCGCTTTTGGTAGCCATCCATAAGCTTCTGGTTGAATTTTGGACCACTCCTCCTGACAAATTTGGTGCAGCTAAATTTGTTGGTCTTCTGTCATGGACTTGTTTCTTTAGCATTGTCCACACGTTTAAGTCAGGACCTTGGGAAGGCCATTGTAAAACTTTAACTCTAGCCTGATTTAGCCATTCCTTTACCATGTTTGATGTGTGTTTGGGGTCATTGTTCTTTGTGTGTTTTGTGATTTGGAAAAGTCTAGCTACAATTAGCTACGAAAGTTGGCTATCACTGAATGTGCAGTCGTGGTCAAACATTTACATACATTTGTAAAAAAACATAATGTCATGGCTGTCTTGAGTTTCCAATAATTTTTACAACTTTTATTTTTGTGTGATAGAGTGATTGGAGCACATACTTTTTGGTCATAAAAAACCTTCATGAAGTTTGGTTCTTTTATGAAGTTATTATGGGTCTACTGAAAATGTGACTAAATATGCTGGGTCAAAAGTATACATACAGCAATGTTAATATTTGGTAACATGTCTCTTGGCAAGTTTCACTGCAATAAGGCACTTTTGGTAGACATCCACAAGCTTCTGGCAAGCATCTGGTTGAATTTTTGACCACTCCTCATAACAAAATTTGCTAGTCTTCTGACATGGACTTGTTTCTTCAGCATTGTCCACACGTTTAAGTCACAACTTTAGAAAAGCCATTCTAAAGCCTTAATTCTAGCCTGATTTAGCCATTTTTTTTTACCACTTTTGACGTGTGTTTGGGGGTCATTGTCCTGTTGGAACACCCAACTGTGCCCAAGACCCAACCTCCGGGCTGATGATTTTAGGTTGTCCTGAAGAATTTGGAGGTAATCTTCCTTTTTTATTGTCCCATTTACTCTCTGTAAAGCACCACTTCTGTTGGCAGCAAAACAGGCCCAGAGTATAATACTACCACCACCATGCTTGACAGTAGGTTTGATGTTCCTGGGATTAAAGGCCTAATCTTTTCTCCTCCAAACATATTGCCAGGTATCGGGGCCAAACAGCTACATTTTTGTTTCATCTGACCACAGAACTTTCCTGCAGAAGGTCTTATCTTTGTCCATGTGATGTCAGATGAAACAAGACCAACAAGTATGTGCTCCAATCACTCTATCACAAAAAAAAGTTGTAGAAATTAATGGAAACTAGACAGCCATGACATTATGTCCTTCACAAGTGTATGTAAACTTTAGACCACGACTGTATATTCAAGTTAAAAGTTAAGTTAATATCATAACAACAACTTGACTCCAAAATTGTTCGTTGTTTATTTGGAACTGCATGCATTACAACTACCATTTTGAAACAACGCGGAAGACAGTCGATTCACACATCAACAATCCATCAAAGGTATGATGGTCCTTTGGGTGTATTAAACTGTTATCAAATGTACTTTTGGACAGGTAATCATCTGCATTGTGTGGCTGACCGTGGCTCCCCCAACCCCACGTAAACTGATTCCTCGCAAGAGCGCCATGGTCATCCTCCTATGCGACGAAGGCTCCCACGTGGCGTTCGGTCTGGTCCTGGGCTACATCGGACTGCTGGCCTGCCTCTGTCTCCTGCTGGCCTTCCTGGCGAGGAAACTTCCGGATAATTTCAATGAGGCCCGGCTCATCACCTTCAGCATGCTGATCTTCTGTGCCGTGTGGGTCGCCTTTGTTCCCGCTTACATCAGCTCTCCAGGAAAGTACTCCACAGCCACTGAGGTGTTTGCCATTTTAGCTTCCAGCTATGGCTTACTGGGCTGTATCTTTGCACCAAAATGCTACTCAATCCTGTTTAGGCCTGAAAAGAACACCAAGAAACATCTCATGTCCAGAGTGGATAAGTTTTAGTCCCTGCCCTATTCTCAGACTTTCTTTGAAGAGGTGAATACATGCTTTTAATCCATCACAAAAAATAGATGACATACATGTATTAGAACCCATGTGTATGTATACAGACCACAGCACTAAATGTATACCAATCCTAAATGCCTAAAAATATATTTGGATTTTTGACCAGCAGGTGGCAGCAGTGGTTAGTGTTATAGTGTTGCACTGCTTTACCTATATTAAAATGTGTTAATTCATTTTCAGCTGGAATTAACACTACACATTCATTATTTTGCCTTTGTTTTGATTTGGAAAAAAAATATCATTAAAAAAATGTCGTAACACTAATAGGGGATCATATGAACCATTACTAAGTTGCTTATTAACATAGGGTTAGGGTTAGGGTTAGGTTGGGATTGGGGTTAGGGTTAGGGTAGGGAAGACTCTTAGTTAATGGCTTACTGGTTGTATAATAAGGCCATGCAGAACAAGGCATTAATAAGTACTTAATAAGTAGTTAATAATGACAGATTAACAGCCAAAATGTTACTAATTTGCATGTTAATAAGCAACTAATTAATGGTTCATATGTTCCCCATACTGAAGTGTTACCAAAATGTTATACTGTAATATTGTACATGGTAATTGTTATATATTGTACACAGTATATTATATAAAAATATATTATAATATAATATATCAGTATATATCATATACAGTATATATAATATGTAAATATTAAATATATGTTATATTTTATATTGCTACTACGGTACATTTTTAGTCTACTTTATACCTGCATTATCCTTTCCAGCCTTATTCTTTCCATCCTTTGAAACCCGAGCTACCGTGTGCAACAATTTCCCTTATAGATCATTAAAGCTTGTCTAACTCTAAGTCTATCCTTAAAAGCAAAGCAGTAGTCAGTATTGACAACACATTAATAAGACATCCAGAAATTAAACTGTCTTCTTTTTGCAGCCCGATGTATTTAAAATAAACACATAAAACAAAAACACTAACATAAGTTCAAAAAAAAAAAGGAGACATTATTTACAATAACTTTTTTGAAGAACCTTTGCAGGCCTTAAAAAATACCCCAAAAAAATCACTAGCTACAGTGCATCCAGAAAGTATTGGCAATGCTTCCCCTTTTCCACATTTTATGTTACAGCTTTATTCCAAAATGGAATACATACGGGGGTTTTTTTTTCCTCAAAAGTCTACAGACAATGACAATTAAAAATGGTTTTTAATTTATGAAAACTAAAAAATCAAAATGCATTTACAGCCTTTGCCAATACTTTGTTGATGCACATTCGGCAGCAGTTAAGGCATCAAGTATTTTTGAATACAACGCTCCAAGCTGAGCACACCTATACCATTCCTGTTTGCATTACTCTTTGCAGCGCCTCTCACACGCCATCAGATTGCATGGGAAGCGTTGTTTTTCATGGTTGTAGTTTTGTATTTCGTGTTTTGGTGTTAGCAAAACAGCTGCATGATGCTTGGTGTTTCACTAAAGCTGGATTGTTTATCTTCTTAAACTTGCAGAACATCCTACTTATATTCAGGATCAACAATATCAGGTTCTGAATCATAACTGTTCCCAAAGTAATTGTTGTCGGCTTTCACAAAGTCTGCATGATTTGCATTGTTGTTGATGGGGAAGGGATATATATTAAGGTTTATTTGAAATAGGGACAGATACAAAAAACATAGACATCTGAAACAGTTATCCAATGTATGCATCATAGTGCTTGTAGCCAAAGCTAATTTACAACACTTGTCCCCAACAACAACCACAACAACACTGATCCAACATCATTAAAACAGGAAAATAAAAATAGTAAGGCAAAAATGGGTCGATAATAATGACAATATAAATAATACAGACAAAGTGCAAACTAGATAAAAGCCAATAATAATAATAACAACACAAAGTGCAGTCTAGATAAAAAACAATTAGTAAAAATTAGTAAAAACTGATCTGCAGTGTTCTGCTTGACTACATCTTCTTACATGTTCATTTTAAAGCACAAACTTCAGTAAGCTATAGTAGCGATTCCCAGTATACATAATTTTATAACAGATGAGGTTTGTTCTCTTTTTACTGGAAATCATTGTTCATTGGCCATTGTTACACTTTTGTACATTACTATATTATTATCATTTGGACTGATGTACAAACACCAGAACCATTGAAGTTGGCACGTTGTGTAATTCGTAAATAAAAACAGAATACAAGGATTTGCAAATCTTTTTCAACCTATATTCAATTGACTTGACTGCAAAGATAAGATACTACTGTACTTAATGTTCAAACTGGAAAACGGTATTTTCTGCAAATATTAGCTGATTTGGAATTCGATGCCTACACCATGTTTCAAAAAAGCTGGCACAAGTGGCAAAAAAGACAGGAATTTGAGGAATGCTCATCAAATACTTATTTTGAACATCCCACAGGTGAACAGGTTAATTGGGAATATATGTGTGCCATGATTTGGTATAAAATCAGCTTCCATGAGTCATTCACAAACACTTTGAACATTTCTCAACAAGCTATTGCAAGGAATTTAAGGATTTCACAATCCACGGTCCGTAATATAATCAAAAGTTTCAGAGAATCTGGAGAAATCACTGCATGTAAACAATCATTTTACGGACCTTGGATCCGTCAGGCAGTACTGCATCAAAAAGCGACATCAGTGTGTAAAGGATATTACCACATGGGCTCAGGAACACTTCAGAAAAACACTGTCAGTAACTACAGTTTGTCGCTACATCTGTAAATGCAAGTTAAAACTGTACTATGCAAAGCAAAAGGCAAAAAAACTAACCAGAAACGCTGCCGGCCTATCCAGATTATTCTAGGCGCAAATTTCAAAAGTCAGCATCTGTGATGGTATGGGGATGTATTAGTGCCCAAGGCACATCTGTGAAGGCACCATTAATGCTGAAAGGTACATACAGGATTTGTAGCAACATATGTTGCCAATTTTATCATGGACGCGCCTGCTTATTTCAGCAAGACAATGCCAAGCCATGTGTTACACTCGCGTTCTGTCCAGCTTGTCCTGGAGAAGGCGGGTCTGGATGGTATTAAAGGCAATCGAGAAGTCCAGGAACAGGATCCTCAGAGTGACATTTCCCATATGAAGTGTGAGTGTTGTTAAAAGGAAAGGCCATGTAACACAATGGTAAAAAACAACTCCTGCAATCTGTTGCTGCCATTAAATTCTAAGTGAATGATTATTTGCAAAAACAATAGTTTCTCAGTTCGAACATTAAATATCTTGTCTTTGCAGTCTATTCAATTAAAGTTTAAAAGAATTTGCAAATGATTGTATTCTGTTTTTATTTACAAATTACACAACACACCAATTTCACTGGTTTTGGGTTTTGTATATTGATTTAACGTTGGTTTCGAAAGTTACCTCTGTGGACGCAGTTGGCTTAGTATTATTTTGTAGCTTAAAGGACTTAGCATACAGGCTCTTGCCTACAATAGGCAAAGTGTTGTCACGTCGTTTAACTTGCAGCAGCTGCATTAAGCTTTCATTGATTACCCAGAAGGAAGCAAGTGATTTGTCATCCTCCTAGCGGTAAAACTCTCTCAAGGAATTGTACTTTAATTACTCAGTTTTTAATTATTTTTAAATGTGTAGCCCACTCTTCTTTCTGATTAATGGGAGAAAGTTCCAATTAATCATAATGATACTGGCCCAATTGACCTAAATTAAACCTATTGGTCTATTTTGAATTCAATTACCAAATAAAGTACAATGGAAAGCATACGTTTTGCTGTAAACATGGAAATATAGACATGTCCATTATTTAATGTAACTAGGAACAGATTGTTTTCAAAAAAGCTGACAATGCTAATTTACTAATTTACTGAATAATTTCATCAGTTCATCAGTTTTATTGACCAACCAGATGTTTTACAGAACATTACATGATTGTTGAGTTTATTACAAAAAAGCTTTACAAAATGACATCAAGAACCTCATGTGTTCGAAAAGGAGTGGAAGGAAGCATAACTTATTTAGCGTATTTTTCGGACTGTAAGGCACACCGAAAATCCTTTCATTGTCTCAAAACTCGACAGTGCGCCCTACAACCCGGGGGGTCTAATGTACGGAATAATTTTGACCTCGAAGCTATTTTATTTGGTACATTGTGAAATTATAAATGTGACCAGCAGATGGCAGTCACACACAAAATATACGTGTGGGTTGCAATATGATGCAAGTCACACATAAGAGAGACTGCAATATGACTCAAGTAAACAACACCAAAATGTTATATCTTCCATTTAAAATACAGAACATTGCACATGACGCTTACAAATCTATCAAAATGTTTTAGTACGACTTTGGTAAGCTATGGAGCCGTACCGCTTGATGGATTGTACTGTGCTTTAACATACGAGTATTATTATGGTGTGTTAAGACATACTATTTGGCGTTTTGTTTTGCAATATTATGGAAAAGCAATCTGCTGATCTGTATTTGGAATCTGCATAAGTCCTGAAAATGCGCGCGCGTCTGCCTTTTGTAGTCGGTGACGATGCTGGAGTCGATAAGCTTCTTCTTTTTCTCTTCTTGTTATGGGTCATTCATCCTCTGCTATTGCCATTTCTAATATAAAGTAGTGTAAAGTTCTTACTTATATCTGTCAATAAACTTGAATGGGATTGTGCTGAAAATTGTAATTTTCCTGAAGGAACTCTCTTGACGGAATAAATAAAGTACTATCTAATCTAATCTAATCTAATGAAAGCGCTAAAACATACCGTTGTTGTGAGTTTACATTATTCACCCAAGGAACTTTACTTAGTCCCGCCATCAGTGTGTGAATATGTGTGTGAATGGGTGAATGTGGAAATAGTGTCAAAGCACTTTGAGTTCCTTAAAAAGGTAGAAAAGCGCTATACAAGTATAACCCATTTACCATTTAGTTATAATGGGGTTCCAGTCGGACTGTTTTTTTTACGGGACACATTTGTTGGCCTTGTTGTTGCACCATTGAGCAACGAATGAGTAGATGCTGCTTTGTTATTGATTGAAGTAAAGTCTGATTGTCATTAAAACAGTTAGCGCCCTCTTTTGACACTTCTTCCACTCCCGTCCTTGCACGCTACACCGCTATGACAAAGATGTCGGGGAGAAAACGCTGTCGAAGGTGAGCCACGCAAATAAGACCGCCCAGAAAGCAGCTTGAAGATGATCTGTAAAACATTATCTATACAACATTTTGACCAAAGAACTACCATTACATGTTATGTAGACCACAAAGAAGTGTTTTCAGTTAAGAATTTTTTTTTACAATGTTTACCCCTTTTATGCGCCTTATAATCCTGTGCGCCTTTTGTATGAAAATAGACCTGACTCGACCCACTCATCTGCAGTGCGCCTTATAGTCCGGTGCACCCTATGGTCCGTAAAATACCGTAATCCCTCCTATTTCCAATGTCTCAGCAATTACTGGTAGTCACTTTTTTCCTGTGTTTATTATGTTCCTCTTCTTTATATTAAAGTATGGTTGTCTTTGTCCTGCAATGAAGTGGCGACTTGTCCAGGGTGTACCCCGCCTTCTGCCCGAATGCAGCTGAGATAGGCTCCAAGGACCCCCCGCAACCCCAACCCTTTATTTTATCCTATTCTATTCTATTCTATTCTATTCTATTCTATTCTATTCTATTCTAAAAGGGACAAGCGGTAGAAAATGGATGGATGGATGGATGGATGGATGGATGGAGTGATGGATGGTTGTCTTTGACTCAGTTTTTGCACTGGCACAATCTATGGCGTTGATAGATACTGAATTGGTTAGTGAAGTTTGGTTATCCCTGGCAGAAACTTTATTAGCAGTGCAGGCAAGGTTTTAGGAAGCCTTTAACGCGTTAAACGTCCAACTATTATATACTGGAGATTTCCTTTTTAACAATTCCATGGAACTACGTGGGAAAAGTTTTAGCACGAACAACCCTAATGTACGTGACTATGTTTGACAAGTGTATGGGAGGGTTCTTGTGTTGTTGAAGTGCAATTATCAGGAGGTGTTGAGTAGAGAGCCCAATTAGGACAAGAGCCATTTGAGAAAAAATTGCATGGGTTGAACTATCAGGTGTTTGGCCAATTATACCACAAGAATTTTCTCTTTTCCACTCCTGTCTTTGTTCTTTTTCACTTCAGTGTCTCAACCACCTGATTCTTGTTAATAAATGACAGCCCCCAACTTTTATTTCAATCATTCCCGTAATGAGCTCTGTTGAGTTTAACTACTCCAAGGATAGCAAAAAAATTAATTTGTACTGGTGTACTTAAAATATGCAGCTTGGTCCACAGTCAAAGGTTATTTACTGGGGCAATTGAACACATTGTTCTTGGTGTCCTCCACTATTGTAATTTTTGTGTTTTAGCACAATGTTAGTTAGTTCTGGCTTACTGTTCCAGACTGAATTTCAATCAATCAATAAATAAATCAATCAATGTTTACTTATATAGCCCTAAATCACCAGTGTCTCAAATGGCTGCACAAGCCATAACGACATCATCAGGTCAGATCCCACATCAGGGCAAGGAAAAACTCAACCCAATGGGATAACAATGAGAAACATGGGAGGGGACCACAGATGTGGGGACCCCCCTCCTGGGCAACTGGTGCAATGGATGTCAAGTGGATCTACCATATTATTGTGAGAGTCTAGTCCATTGTACATCTAACATAATAGTGAGAGTCCAGTCCATAATGGGGCCAGCAGGAAACCATCCTGAGCGGAGACTGGTCAGCAGTGCAGAGACATCCCTAACTGATGCACGGACCAGTGGTCCATCCTGGGTCCCGACCCTGGACAGCCAGCGCTTCATCCGTGCCCACCTGTGCCCCCCTCTCTACAAAGGAGAGGGGGGCACAGCAGAAAAGAAACTGCAGATCAACTGGTCTAAAGGGGGGGTCTATTTAAAGGCTAGAGTATACAAATGAGTTTTAAGATGGTACTTAAATGCTTCCACTGAGGTAGCATCTCTAACTGTAACCGGGAGGGCATTCCAGAGTACTAGAGCCCGAATAGAAAACGCTCTATAGCCCCCAGACTTTTTTTGGGCTCTGGAAATCACTAATAAGTGGGAGTTCTTTGAACGCAGATATCTTGCCGGGACATATGGTACAATACAATCAGCAAGATAGGATGGAGCTAGACCGTGTAGTATTTTATACGTAAGTAGTAAAACCTTAAAGTTATATCTTAAGAGCACAGGAAGCCAGTGCAGGTCAACCAGTATAAGCCGTGGGGAAGGGCGGTTGCCTCCTGGCCGTAGTTTCTGGTTGTAGCCTGCATGAACTGGGGGGGGGGGGTTTGTATGTCCGAGCCCCCCCTTCCCCGTGCGTCGGTAAGGTGGTCGGGATTGGGGCGCGGGGGTGTAAAATCTATTCACGAATTGTCACGGATACAAAGGATTATGGGTATTTGTTGTGTTGCGTTTATGTTGTGTTACTGTGAGGATGTTCTCCCGAAATGTGTTTTTGTCAATCTTGTTGGGTGTGGCTTCACAGCGTGGCGCATATTAGTAAGTGTTAAAGTTGTTTATATCACAACCATCAGTGTACTCTGTATCACCCAGTATGCCTTTCAATCTTGAACATGTTACTGTGGCAATTGCACACAACATGTTGACGGACCAACAATCGGTGCGCACATATTATTGAAAGTGTCTAATGCAATGGCTTCACAGCATACCCGTATTCTTGTAATCAGGATGAACGCTATTGGATAGTCGCGGGAACATTAGCGGCTCCAATTGTCATCATTACCCTGTGAAACAGGTTTAAATAGCTCTGTGAGTGGTAAAGGCGGACAACCTTTTATGTATTTCGGCGGGCGGGTACGGTCCTGATAAATTGTTGGTTCGGGTGGACGGCGGATGGATGACGACTTTGGTGGAGCGGATGCGGATGATATAATTACCTGTCCGCGCATCTCTATCCCAGGTGGTGAACAAGGGGATGGGTCAAATGCAGAGGACAAATTTCACCACACCTAGTGTGTGTGAGACAATCATTCCTACTTTAACTTAATGTAGCAGGTACTTTCGCTACTATAGTATAGTATAGTATAGTATAAATAAATTACACTTATTATTATCATTATTAGCGATAATACTGCTAACATTAACAATATTAAATAATCACATGTATGTAGAAAATAGCAAACATGACAGTACACAGTGTTGTCACTATGACAGGTGTAACCGCACTCCAGCAGCAGTGTTCATTTATTGTCTTTACTGTAGCATAAAAAATGCAGCTGGCCTTAAAACGCCACAATACTCAGTCACCATATTTTAGTACCCAAAATAAAGACTCGACATAAATATAAATTCAATCGGATCAGAAACATTGGAGGAAACGGGATTAAAACCACCCATAGAAAATACATGGGTACGACTAGTAGCTACTAATAACAAACAAATTCACTGACCAACTCGGCTTAATATCTGAACATCGACACACTCTTGCGTTGCAACTCGGCCCTGATGGTCGGCACTTATAATTTTACAATTAGTTGTAAAATTTTGGACAGTTGTTTTTACGATATGCAGGCAAACGACAACTTTAAAACATACCGGCCTCGGCCTAGCCGAGTTGTGCAAGAATGATCTCTGGGATCACTAGCACCCTCTACCACCAGGAGGCCGGAGAACATTGTACGTGTTTTGCAGCAGTTTTATGATTGCCCAGCACAAGAAATACGTTACACACATACAGTTTTTGACAAAATACACTGTACATTATATACTTCAGCTAACTTAACCATGGAAATGTATAATATAATTCATACAGCAATACGGCCTCGCTGCACAGCAGGCCAGCAGTTAGCCGAGTCATTGCGCAATACATGGTGACGGGAAGGCTCAGCTGGCTGTGACTCACCGCAAGTAATTCTCAGTATTTGAACGGCTAATGTGAAAATTAAGCGATTTTGAATAAAAAAATAATTGAAAACTGGTGAAGTTAAATGGAAAATAACTTTATAGTATAATCACTGGATACATATAACAATACAATTATTATTTTTTCTTTTTATATTTTTTTCTTTTCCATGATGCAGATGGCACGTCACTGCCTAATCCAAAGGGTTCAATATGTTGTTGGTCCATCTTTTGCAGCTATTACAGCTTCAATTCTTCTGGGAAGGCTGTCCACAAGGTTTTGGAGTGTGTTTATCGGAATTTTCCACCATTCTTCCAAAAGCGCATTGGTGAGGTCACACACCGATGTTGGTCGAGAAGGCCTGGCTCTCAGTTTCCGTTCTAATTCATCCAAAAGGTGTTCAATTGGGTTCAGGTCAGGACTCTGTGTAGGTCAGTCAAGTTCCTCCACACCAAACTCTGTCATCCATGTTTTTATGGACCTTGCTTTGTGCACTGGTGCACAGTCATGTTGGAAGAGGAAGGGGCCCGCTCCAAACTGTTCCCACAAGGTTGGGAGCATGGAATTGTCCAAAATGTGTTGGTATCCTGGAGCATTCAAAGTTAATTTCACTGACCAAGCCCAACTCCTGAAAAACAACCCCACACCATAATTCTTCCTCCACCAAATTCTGGAGCATTCAAAGTTAATTTCACTGACCAAGCCCAACTCCTGAAAAACAACCCCACACCATAATTCTTCCTCCACCAAATTTGACATCGGCACAATGCAGTCCAAAATGTACCGTTCTCCTGGCAACCTCCAAACCCGGACTCGTCCATCAGATTGCCAGATGGAAAAGCATGATTTATCACTCCAGAACGCGTCTCCACTGCTCTACAGTCCAGTGGTGATGTGTTTTACACCACTGCATCCTAAGCTTTGCATTGGACTTGGTGATGTGTAGCGTAGATGCTGCTGCATGGCCATGAAAACCTATTCCATGAAGCTCTCTGCGTACTGTACGTGGGTTAATTGGAAGGTCACATGAAGTTTGGAGCTCTGTAGCAACTGACTGTGCAGAAAGTCTTTGCGCTGACCCCTCTGCCAGTTAGGTGGCCTACCACTTGGTGGCTGAGTTGCTGTTGTTCCCAAACTCTTCCATTTTCTTATAATAATGCCAACAGGTGACTCTTGAGTATTTAAGAGTGAGTAAATTTCACGACTGGATTTTTGCACAGGTGTTATCCTATGACAGTTTTGTGCTGGAAATCACTGAGCTCCTGAGAGCGGCCCATTGATTGATTGATTGATTGAAACTTTTATTATTAGATTGCACAGTTCAGTACATATTCCGTACAGTTGACCACTAAATGGTAACACCCGAATAAGTTTTTAAACTTGTTTAAGTCGGGGTCCTCGTTAATCAACTCATTTCGTTCACAAATGTTTGTAGAAACAGTCTCCATGCCTAAGTGCTTGATTGTATACACCTGTGGCCAGGCCAAGTGATTAGGACACCTGACTCTGATCATTTGGATGGATGGTCAATGGTAATGTATAACAAAAAACAGAGGGACAGCTTGTATCCTAAAATACTCGCAAGGTGGGGTAGTTGTAAGTTGAGGTACCTTGTCTTAAACATCGGCTTGATTTGTTCCACATCACTTTGCCGAGCCATTGCATCACAACACCACTGATGGTGAGTCAGCTATTTTTCAGCAATAGCCTCATCTTCGTAAAACAACTCTAAGTTACGGTTGACATTTATTTAGCTGCCAATTGCACGTTTTGCTTTATGTTCGCTCATTATGTTTACCTTACAACCTGAATTGGAGCTGGAAAAGGTCGCCTCTGATTGGCTGTAGTCACTGACATTACCTATGTTGTATCGAGTCAATATGTTCAATGCACAAACAAAAGGAATGTAAAGGCTGGACTTTTTAAATTTTGTTATACAGGAAGTTAAAACTTCACTTTCCAACTGATGTATGTGCCATTATCTTTTAGCCATCATGTTCCGCAAAAAAACCCACTGACTTCGTTGTTAGGTTTAATTTTAAAAGTTTGAGGTTTCAGCAATAGTCTTCTGTAGTTAGTCGGCACACAAACTCGAACACACACACATTGTTGAATTATTATTTTTTTATCAAAAAAAGTAAAATACAATGTGTGAGTATGTGTGTGTGTGTTGGAGTTTGTGTGCTTGTTACCTTTTTGAGACCTCCGAAAAATGCCTACCTCTTTAGGACCACCCTTTGTAAGTATATAATGATTTGTATTTACAACATTAATAATATATACATACTATGCAAATAAATAAATGTAAACGTTTAGTCAATATTGTATTTTTTGAATTTTTTGTTTGAAATTGTTTTCTAATCTTCACTATTTGCTTCTAGTTATTACAGTAGATATGTATATATATATATATATATATATATATATATATATATATATATATATACATATATATATATATATATATATATATATATATATATATATATATATATATATATATATATATATATATATCAGGGGTCCCAAACTCAATTTACCTGGGGGCCACTGGATGCAGAAACTGGGTGAGGCGGGGCCGCGAGAAAAAGATTTCCTAAAAAAATCTAACATGCACTTTTTAATGAATTCACCTTCTATGAATGGCTTTCCCGCCCTAGCAACATACTTGCCAACCCCCACGATTTTTCCGGGAGACTCCTGAATTTCAGTGCACCACCTGACAATCTACCGGTGCAACCGTTCTCCCGAATTTTTCCCGATTTTCACCCGGCCGACATTATTAAGGGCTGCCGTGACTGCACTGCCTTTAACGTCCTCTACACCAGTGGTCCGGTACCGGGCCGTGGCCTGATTGGTACCGGGCCACAGAAGAAATTTTTAATCATTTTTATTTAAAAAAAAAAAAATATATATATATATATATATATATATTTTAATTATTATTAAATCAACATAAAAAACACAATATACACTTACAATTAGTGCACCAACCACAAAAACCTCCCTTTTTCATGACAGAAATGTCCCTTTTTCATGACAAAGAAAAAAAAAAAAAAGAATTCCCTTTTTTTCCAAATAGTTCAAGAAAGACCACTACAAATCAGCAATATTTTGCACTGTTATACAATTTAATAAATCAGAAACTGATGACATAGTGCTGTATTTTACTTCTTTATCTCTTTTTTTCAAACAAAAATGCTTTGCTCTGATTAGGGGGTACTTGAATTAAAAACATGTTCACAGGGGGTACATCACTGAAAAAAGGTTGAGAACCACTGCCATAGAGTATTTGTTCATCCTACAGTCACATATGGGACGAGGGTAGTCTTACGTCAGCAACTGAAGTCGTAAAATCAGCTTTTCACTTGGTGGGTTTTTTCGGGGAAGAATAGGAAAGTCCTTCTTAGCTACCATCTTGTTTTATCATATATTGCTGCCTTTGCACCTGTCAATGTTTACTTTTGTATGCACATTAAATCAACCAAAAATCCTGACTTTGGAGCAATGTTCACGGACTCTAGTGTTTGGCTCTCTATTAGATACAATGGTTTTCTGTATTGGGACCATGATTTCAGTCTTAACTTGTTCACCGGTGCCCACATGGATGGTACTTTTACTTGTTGATGTCTCAAGAATGTTAGAAATACAAGAACACACACACACACACACACACACACACACACACACACTCAAACACACACATGCACACACACTGAGTGCAGAGAGCAACAGACTTGGTTTAGTGGTAAAAAATTTGTGGTCAATATTTATTTCCTCAGAATTTAGCGCTGACTGTATACTTGTAAGTAGAGATGCAATTGTGGTTCCTTCTCAAATGTGTTGCTAAAATGTAGTTTGCTAAACGTTTAGAATAGTTTAGAATATGTGCAATGTTTATTTATAAAAATAAACATGTAATAGACATGCTAATAATAGCATGTCAGTGAGCTTGTCTGTTGTATGATAGCATTCAGCTAATGGCATTACAGGAGGGGTGGGCAATTGATTTTTACCGGGGGCCGCGTTAGCCACCCGAGCACTGCTGGTGGGCCACACCGACAATTCAATAAAATTTTGCTCATATATTTTTGATATACCGTAAGATAAATAATAATAATAACGATAATTTCATTTAACCTAACTTAACTTTATACAAAAGCAGATTGCTTTTGATGTTTTTATTTTCAACACTGTCTTACACAACACTTCCTGATGTATAAAACAATGCAAAAATGTCCAAACACGCATAGGATAGGTCTTTATTGTCATTGCACAAGTACAACGAAACTTTGTTTTCAGCACAAACCTGTTCAAGATTAGACAAACAAACAGTGTACAGGGTTACAGAACAAGAACGCTGATTGGTCGCCATAAGGCGCCCCGTAAAAGATGGGAAAAAGGTAAACGCTGGGGAAGGATGAGTAAAAAAATACAATCTAGACTGGGCTCCTAAGGGGGCCCAGTCTGGAGTGGGAAAAAACCTCCATAGCAAAGCACATATACCTATTACAACATACATCTCGAGATATCTAGCAGCAGAGGGAAGGTAGTTCAAGGTCATGGTGGTAGGCCGCAGCTCTCAGGCGCTGACCATCCATTCATCACCCCTACGGGATTTGAGTAGGGGTTATGTGAACAAGTCATTACCTGTGGTTGTCTCTTTAATTGACTGCATTGTTGCCAGCTCCACCGTGATTTGAAAGTCTGCAGTCATCCCACGTAAGAAGATGAGGAGCTGGGCGGTGTCACGTACATTGCAGCTCTTGTCCAAAGCCAGCGAAAAACAGTCAAAGTCGGCTGTTCTGTTCTTTAGCTGAAGCTCCAAGTTTCTAGCGATGGTCTCAACCCGCCTCGTTACAGTGCACCGGGAGAGTGACACGTTCTCAAATGCACCCCTTTTCTCCGGACTTATCAGCGCAACAGAGTCCAATAAGCACTCCTTAATAAACTCTCTGTCAGAAAACGCCTTACTTTTTCTGGCAATCTTGTGAGAAATGACTAAACTTATCCTGACGGCTGCATTTCTGGGGGTGTGAAATTTGGCAAAAAGTCCTTGTCGTGTTTGCAGTTTAACCATCAACGCATCAGCCTCCCATGCGCGCTCTTCATCAGACAGATTCCGATATTTTTCCTCGTGCTGCGTCATGTAGTGGCGATTCAAATTCTATTCTTTAAACACAGCAACCTGTGTACCACAAATTAAGCACAAAGCTTTACCTTTGATTGCTGTAAAGAAATACTTGGCTGTCCATGGCTGCGTTAGAGAGACCCCTTATCCTTTATGGTTGCAATGTTTTTTTTCAGTTCATACCAAGTTGTATTGCCGATTTGACATGATTCCTACATATACAGTATGTGCACTATAAGTGAATATTCATGTACTTTCATGTATGTGCTTATTTTTACAGTAACTTCAGTGTGTGGAATATCAATAAACCACCTCAAGTTGGACATTTTTTTCATTTCTAACTTAAAGAATGTTTGGCACATCTGCCAAACTAAATTCCGACATTCAGGGAGAATAATATATGTGAACACGACAAGGGTGTACAAAGTTCAGCTTGTAAATAATGTAACATGAAAATTATGTTAGTACTAATAACTAATAACATAAGTTTATATTTAAATATATGTACAACATTGTTTTGCCTGAAATAATACAAGCCTCATAGCCAATTATGCAAATTATACCATTATGTCATATTGACAACGTCCCAGTCACACCTTTCACGAAATCTCCACCCCCAAAAATATATTGCCAATCAGTGGGAAACAATGCAGCTAATCACTTTAATCCATTCCTTGCCTTCATGCATATTTTATACAGGCTTACAAAGCTCTATGCTAGTCCTAGTCCTACTGCTATTACTTATTCTACACAGTTTTTAAAGCTGGTCTGTCATAAAATGTTGGGCAATTGTGAGTCATGCAGCTATATTGTTTAAAATGAGACTATTTGCGAACATGTTCCACTTCAATTCAAATGTAAACCTTTGTCATCAATGCCCAGCCACTACTCGCTTTTTGAAAACCCACAATCTCTTTTGGAATGGATTGAACAACACCATTAATAGTACACTGTAAAAAAAAATTCTGTAAAAAAACGGTCATCTACTGGCAGCTACGGCTGCCAAACGAAAACCATAACATTTAAGTAAAACACTGTAAACCAAATAATGATCAAAAACCTTATATTTACGGAAATTTTTATGAAACGTTTTGTGGAAAAATATCTTAATTCTACAGATTTTTACAAAATTATTAATATCAACCACCTTTAATAAAGTGACGATGCAAACAGTTCTGCAGAAAAATACCTTTATTCTACAGAGTTTTTCCAAATTATTACAATCAACCACCTTTAATGAAGTGACAATGCTGGCAGTTCCACAGAAAAATACCATCATTTTACAGATTTTTTCTGAATTGATAAGATCAGGGGTTTTAAACTCATTTTACCTGGGGGCCACTGGATGCCGAAACTACGTGAAAGTGGATTCACTTTCTTTGAATGGCTATCCCGCCCTAGCAACAAACTTCCCAATTCTCCCGATTTTCACTAGAGATTTCATGTGACCCTCGCGAAGGATTATCCCGATATTGTCTGGACAAGTATTTTTACAGAGTGTTGTGACAGCACTGCCTTCATCGTCCTCAGTGACCTTTCGTCACGATTGCTCATTCACCAATTAATCGGCGCGCCGACCGAGAGGAATGATGTGCAAGGCTTCATTGAAAGTATAATAGTGGCTGCAAGACATACTTGATCAACAGCCATACAGATCCCACTGACGGTGGCTGTACAAACAAATTTAACACAAATATGCGCCACATTGTGAACCCACATCAAACAAAAATGACAAACACATTTCGGGATAACATCTTCACCGTAACCCAAAATAAACACAAAAGAACAAATACCCAGAATGCCATGCAATGTTACTTTTCCGGGCTACACTCCCGCCACCACCCCACATCACCATGTTGTGTTACAGTGAAGATGTTTGTCATTCTTGTTTGATGTGGGTTCACAATGTGGCGCATATTTGTAACAGTGTTAAAGTTGTTTGTACAGCCACCGTCAGTGTGACTTGTATGGCTGTTTGCTGTTGATCAAGTATGTCTTGCAGTCACCAACGTGTGACATATCACAGAGAAAAATTTTAAATTCTTAGTATGAACATAAACCTTTATATAACAGGCTACAAATATTTTTCAACTTGAATATAAAAATACACATAAATATAAAAAAAATAAGATTTTCCCTAAAATTACATATAAAACCGTTGGATTGTTAGTATGGACATGGACTTTTATATAACAAGCTACATATTAAATGAAAGTTAATTACCGTAATTTTACAGAAAATTATATGTATTATTAATTTGGTATTTTTCTGTAAAAAAAATATAAATGTACATAGTTTGTAATTACTGTCATATTACTTAAAATAGCAGGCGGTTTGTTTATTTACAGATAATGTCTTCAATTCTACAGTTTTATAACCTATTTAAAAAAAATTGAAAATTTACAGGAGAAATTTAGAGTAAATTAACCATAAAAATAGCTTCTTTTTTTTTACAGTGTACTCTATGCCTTAATTCAGGCCTGGGCAATTATATTGACTCAGGCGGTCAAATTTAGAGAAAAAAAATGAGTCTGGTGACCGGTATATGTATACATATATATACAGTTGAGGTATATACAGTTCACATATATTTGTAAGGAACATAATGTCATGGATGTCTTGAGTTTTCAATAAGTTCTACAACTCTTAGTTTATTGTGATAGAGTAATTGGAGCACATACTTGTTGGTCACAAAAAACATTCTTGAAGTTTGGTTCTTTTAGGAATTTATTATGGGTCTACTGAAAATGTGACCAAATCTGCTAGGTCAAATAAAGCAATGTTAATATTTGGTTGTATGTCCCTCAGCAAGTTTCACCTCAATAAGGCGCTTTTGGTACCCATCCACAAGCTTCTGGCCAGCTTTGATAGATTTCAGATTTGGTACAGCGTGGCAACATAAGTTAGCTGAATTCTAATTGGACACAAACTAAAACTAAAAACAGTACTGGAAGGAGCATAATATGACATGAAGAGAATATTGATACTTTTAGATATTTAGGGATAGTACATTAAAAAATGACTTTTATCCTCAATTATGATCATTATTTCTGGTTATGTAAGGCCTTCTCTGATAAAATGTGGGTAGAAACGCACCCAAAGCAGTATATTAAAACCATGTCACCTGGTCTGGCCCACCCAGGTGGGATTCTAACTGAACTATGTCCACCTTGTCGATGAGAATTATACAGGACATCTAAAAAACAAGTATCCTTTTGTCTTGGTAGCTTTGAAACTGAACTTTTTTGAAACTAGAAAAAAAATAAAACCCACCGGAGACAGAATGGGTCGTCTCAGCTGGAGTTGATCCTCCTGGGGAAAACAGCCAGCAAGGCCGAGCACAGCTGGGATCAAATCCACCGAGGAAAGAATGGAATGAAAAAGACTCCAAAACATGAGAGAGAGAAAATGATTAGGTTTCTATATATTTTTACACATGGCTAACTCTAGTCCATACAGTTGGAAGTGGAGCAGTTGGATTTCGCTCCAGTATGCAAGATGCCAATGTCAACCCGTTACAAATCTGGTTATGTGCTCGTTAAGACGAGATGATGTTGGAGAGGAAAAAGAGCAGCATAGCTACACAGAAGATTTGACACTAACATCAATATTTATATTTCTCTCTCCCCCTGACATAAAACCCTCAGACTTTATGTTCTTATCCCCAGCTGGGAGTCTGACGGCTTCGTCTTTCCGGTTCTGCTGATTGTTGGATGGATTGTGGGCTGTTGTTTATTATGTCTTCATTCTTGCCTCAGCCAAGATGTATCAAGTACATACATATTTTTTTCTATTTCACTTCAACGTTTGTTTGTAATAATATACTGCTCTACAAATATTAGCACTGTTAAGAAAATTGATTTTTTTAATATTTTGGTTTGATATATGATAATATCTGTGCATATATATATATATTTGACCAATAATTCATGTTTATTTTTCATATCTTTGGCAGAACGGAGGTGATGACAGAAGAAAGATAACAGAGATAGTTAAGTTTCTCCTTAAATTGTGCACAGACATACCGTATTTTCCGGACCATAGGGCACACCGGATTATAAAAGCGCACTGCCGATGAATGGCCTATTGTCAATCTTTTTCCATACAAGGCGCACCGGATTATAGGGCGCATTAAAATGAGTAATATATACACTATATTGCCAAAAGTATTTGGCCACCCATCCAAAGGATCAGAATCAGCTGTCCTAATCACTTGGCCCTGGGCCACAGGTGTATAAAATCAAGCACTTAGGCATGGAGACTGTTTCTACAAACAATTGTTAAAGAATAGGGAGGTCAGTGATTTCCAGGGTGGAACTGTCATAGGATGCCACCTGCGCAATGAATCCAGTCGGGAAATTTCCTCGGCCACCTTTACCACTCACAGAACTGTCGTACGTGGGTGTCGGCTTTATTATGAGAAAATGGAGGAGTTTGGGAACAACAGCAACTCAGTCAAGAAGTGGTAGGCCACGTAAACTGACAGAGATGGGTCAGCGGATGCTGAAGCGCATAGTGCAAAGAGGTCGCTGATTTCTGCACAGTCAGTTGCTACAGAGCTCCAAACTTCAAGTGACCTTCCAATTAGCCCACATACAGTACGCAGAGAGCTTCAAGGAATGGGTTTCCATGGCCGAGCATCTGCATCCAAGCCATACACCACAAAGTCCAATGCAAAGCATTGGATGCAGTGGTCTATAGCACATCGCCACTGGAGCAGTGGAGACACGTTCTCTGGAGTGATGAATCACGCTTTTCCATCTGGCAATCTGATGGGCGGGTCTGGGTTTGGAATTGACCTGGAGAGCACTACATTTTGGACTGCATTGTGCAAAGTGTGAAATTTGGTGGAGGAAGAATTAAGGTGTGGGGTGGTTTTTCAGGAGTTGGGCTTGGTCAGTGAAATTAACTTTTAATGCTCCAGGATACCAACACATTTTGGACAATTCCATGCTCCAACCTTGTAGGAACAGTTTGGAGCTGGCCCCTTCCCCTTCCAACATGACTGTGAACCAGTGCACAAAGCAAGGTCCATAAAGACATGGATGACAGAGTCTGGTCTAGATTAACTTGATTGGCCTGCACAGAGTCCTGACCTGAACCCAATAGAACACCTTTGTGATGAATTTGAACGGAGACTGAGAGCCAGGCCTTCTCGACCAACATCAGTGTGTGACTTCACCAATGCGGTTTTGGAAGACTGGTCGTACATTCCTATTAACACACTCTGCAACCTTGTGGACAGCCTTCCCAGAAAAGTTGAAGCTGTAATAGCTGCAAAAAGTGGACCGACATCATATTGAACCCTATACTTTTGGCAATATAGTGTATATATTTTATTCTAAAATGGAAAACACTTCCTTGTGGTGTATTGATAGATTTTTGAGTGTCGTGTGTAATGTTCTATATTTTCAATGGAACATATGAAATGTTAGTGTTGTTTACTCGAGTCATACTGCCATCATATTGCAGTCTACACATTATCTCTTATGTTTGACTGCCATCTACTGGTCACACTTATCAGTACACCATGTACAAAATAAAATTGCTTCGAGGTCGGTAAGCACAACCAGAATTATTTCTGTACATTAGGCACACCATGTGCAAAATACGGTATGAAAAGAACACTGCAATGCAGCAATTTTTGTTAGTTACAAAATGTTTTTTGACATCCACTGATGTTTTTTTTTCTAAATCTGTAGACAGAATTGCAATAAATGCAATCACAGCTTTGTTTGCCGTTGTTTGTACTTATTTAAGATTCATTGCAAATTCAAATCCATCAGCAGAAAACACAAATGGACCGGAATAATTGTCAACTGGATTACAGTTTTTTTGTTTTTGTTGCTTCATTTTTGCCAAAGGAGTTTAGAGTGTGGGAAATGTCAAAAACAGTGTTTAAATTTAAAAAGTATTTATTTCCATTTGTAACTGTTAAAATGTATACATACAAATATAAAACCATCTTGACACCACATGTGTCCACCTTGCACATCCTGTATTTTTCCAGTTTGTCTTAAGCAATGAAAGGTATTATCTTTATCTAAAAAAAAGAGCAGAGTTGGACACACATTTATTTTCCCCTCTCTATTGGCAAGCCATGCGTTGCGCAAAGCATAGGCGCCGACCTACATTTCTGCCAGTGGGTGCTCGGCGTGTGTGTAATAGTGTTGTACCGGTACCAATATTTAGGTACTTTTCTAAATAAAGGGGACCACAAATGTTTTTTTATTATTGGGTTTATCTAAAAAAAAAAAATCTTAGGGTACATTAAACATATGTTTATTATTTGCAATTGTGTCCTTAAATAAAAAAGCTTCTCTTTTAGTAGTTAATAAACAAACAAAGCCTCCTAATTTAACTGCTGACTTATGCAGTAACATATTGTGCCATTTGACATTCTATTATGTTGTTAACATTATTAAAGACAAATGGTAGAAAATTAATTATTAATCTACTTTTTCATTTACTGTTAATATCTGCTTATTTTCTGTTTCAACGTATTCTGTCTACAGAATAATAACTTTTTCTTCTCTTGTTTGATACTTTACATTAGTTTTGGATGATACCACAAATTTGGTATCAATCCGATACCATGTGATTACAAGATCATACATTAGTCATATTCAAAGTTCTCACGTGTCCAGGGACTTATTTTATGAGTTCATAAACATAATATAAATCTAAAAAGAACGAAAGAAGATTTTGTGATGTTAAAAAATATCGATCCATCCATCTTCTTCCGCTTATCCGAGGTCGGGTCGCGGGGGCAGTAGCCTAAGCAGGGAAGCCTAGCCTTCCCTCTCCCCAGCCACTTCGTCTAGCTCCTCCCAGTGGATCCCGAGGTGTTCCCAAGCCAGCGGTGATTACATCAAAATATCGATGTAATCATAGTAAAATTGACTAGATACGCTATAGTACTTGGTATCATTACAGTGGATGTTAGGTGTAAATCAACCAATGGCGTTTGTTTATATTGTAGCGTGCCGGAAGAGTTGGTGCTGCAGGGAATTCTGGGAATTTGTTCTGTAGTGTTTGTATTGTGTTTCAGTGCAAATATTCTTCCAAATGTGTTTGTCTTAGTGGTTTAGTGTGTTTTCACTATATGGCACATGTTTATGACAGTGTTAGCCTTTTTCATACTGCAACCCTTAGTGTGAAATGTATGGCTGTTGATGAAGTATGGGCTTCATTCACATCTGTGCAGTGTGTTCAAGGTCAAGAGGATTATGCCATTAGTTTATTGTTGGGTTCAATGAAATCTTGATTAGGCTTTGTCAAATATAGACTATATGAGTTGTTAAATATTTCATCTATATGATGGACTAAACTCGCTACAAAATTAACATGAAGAAGATTATAAATTGCCATCTATCGAACGTGGGTGCTCGGCATTGACCCACGGGTTCGGCGCCTATGGCGCATGGTAGAGATGTGCGGATATGCAATTATATCATCCACAACCGCGTCACCAAAGTCGCCATCCACCCGCACCAACATTTTATCAGAACTGCCACCACCCGCTGAAATACATCAAACGTCGGCCACCTTTACCACTCACAGAACTATTTAAACCCGTTTCGCAGAATAATGAATACTATTGAAGCCGCTAACGGTCTCCCGAAAATCCAACGGCGTCCATCCTGATGACAAGAAAAAGGGGGTACTGTGAAACCATTGCCTTTGACACCTTCAACAGCATGTACATACCGATTGTTAGTCTGGTAACATGTTGTGTGCAGCTTCGGCAATCACACGTACAAGATTGAAAGGCATACTGGGTGATACGGAGTACACTGATGGTTGTGATATAAACAACTTTAACACTTACAAATACCCAGAATCCTTTGTATCCGTGTAACTCCTGAATATATTTCACACCCCAGCGCCCCCAACCCCGCCCACCTTACCGACGCACGGGGGGTGGGGGGGGTGGGGTTTGCTGCTAGCGTGGTGTATAAAATAGTCAGGGGTATCATGGATACAACGGATTCTGGGTATTTGTTGTGTTGCGTTTATGTTGTTTTACTGTGAGGATGTTCTCCCGAAATGTGTTTGTCAATCTTGTTTGGTGTGGCTTCACAGCGTGGCGCATATTACTAAGAGTGTTAAAATTGTTTATATCAGAACCATTAGTGTATTCTGGGTCACCCAGTATGCCTTGCAGTCGTGTGCATATTGCTCCGGAAGCCACACACAACATGATGCTGGACTGACAAGCAGACATGTTGTAGAAGGCGACAAAGTCAATGTCTTCATAGCACGCCCTAATACTTATTATCTAAGTGACTGCCGGCAGTCATTCTAGAGGATATTAGTGTGTCCTATTGTCTTTTTCTCTTTGTGACACGGGTCTTAAATGGCTGCTTGCATGGTAAAGGACACCGATCCCAGAACCATGTATATCAAATATTTCCGGATGGTTCAACCGCCATCCGCCAGAATCTAATTAAAATCAATTTTTTTGTGATGTCACCCGCCCGACCCGCGGACTCCGCGGATGAGACCGCAAACCGCGCATCTCTAGCGCGTAGCGTCCCACAATCTGTAGAGGGCCCTATTTTGCATGAATAAGCATTTATAAATTGTCAATTAATGAAGGACCGTGAACTTTATATATTTTACAGCAAACACATTCTTAGCCTCGTTCTGCTCCATTACCGATTAAAGAATAAAATGTCAAATTTCCCCAGATATTCCCTTTAGGCTCTATTTGTTTGTTTGCGCTTCCTGTAAGTGGTATTTTTCAGCTTGATGTTATGCATGTTCCTATTATCTATATTATCCCAGCACACTCACTAGTGAGGAAAACATGCTTAAAACGTGAATAAAGAAAGGCTCATTACTAAAGAGCCGGACTTTTCCACGCTGCCTTTGTTTTCGGCTGTGTGACAGTCATAGAACGTGGAGTTTTGCCAACACTTGTGAACATCACTGAAATTCTTTGAAAAGTATAATAAAAATATATAACGTATTCATCCAGGCAGTGCTATGTCTTGTGTATGTGTGTCGTCATGGCGATGCAGTGCTCGTTGCATGTGCCACAGCATCTTCTTCCAGCTGGAAAAACTTATTATAACTACCCTAGGGTTGTCTCAACACCAATATTTTGGCACCAGTACCTAAATGTATTTCAGTACTTTTCGATACCTTTCTGAATAAAGAGGACCAGAAAAAATTGCATTATTGGCTTTATTTTAACAAAAAATCTTAGGGTACAATAAACTTATGTTTATTATTGCAATTTTGTCCTTAAATAAAATAGTGAACATACAAGACAACTTTTCTTTTAGTGGTAAGTAAGCAAACAAAGGCTCCTGATTTAGCTGCTGACGTACGCAGTAACGTATTGTGTCATTTATCATTCTATTATTTTGTCAAAATTATTAAGGACAAATGGTAATTATTAATCTACTTGTTCATTTACTGTTAATATCCGCTTACTTGTTCTTTTAACATGTTCTATCTACACTTCTGTTAAAATGTAATAATCACTTATTCTTCTGTTGTTTGATACTTTACATTAGTTTTGGATGATACCACAAATTTGGGTATCTATCCGATACCAAGTAGTTACAGGATCATAAATTGGTCATATTCAAAGTCCTCATGTGTCCAGGGACGTATTTCCTGAGTTTATAAACAAAATATACATTTAAAAAAACAAAAAAAGATTTTATGATGCTAAAAAATATGGATGTAATCATAGTAGTATCGACTAGATATGTCACTGTTATTGATAGATCCAACTGTGGCCTTTTTTTTTTTTTTACATTGTGTGGGAAGCATGTTTCGCTATTCCTCGTTCTGCAGTGATAATGTTACATGTAAGAAACGTACTTTATTTGTCGCCATGGAGGCGAGGATGGAAATTAGCAGCCAGCTAACTAGCCATGTCTTAAAGCACCTCTTACTGAGGGTGTGTTATAACTTCACCATTATATTTAGTTTTTAAGCAAAAATGCCTCTCTGTGGATTTTGCGGGCCTAAAAATGGCAGACTTTTACCATAAAATTTACAGTAAAATGGTCACACTCTATTTTACTGTGAAATTCTGATGATTGAGCTGCCAGTTTTTTTGTTTTTTTAATAACAAATACAGTTGCTGTTTTCACAGTGTTTTACTGTAAATGTAAAAATGTTGGCACAGTTTTTTTCTAATGGTAGGAATCTTAAGATCAAGCTGTTTAAAGATATATATACATTGTCAGCAGTGACGTGCAGTCAGGGGAGGAAGGGGAGGCAGTGCCTCACCTGTGATCATGCCAAAAATGAAATATATACAGTAATGATAAAATAATTGTAATAATTGTAATTGTTTTTAATTTTCATTTAGCTTCACCAATTTGTATTATTTTTTCTTCAAAATCGCTGAATTTTCGCAATCCCTCGTAAACTGTCTGTCGTGCGGCCAGAGCGCATTCTTCTCTGGTGGGTTGCTGAGCATTTCAAACAGCAGAGAAAAAAGTCTGATGTGAGGCAAACAGTTCTTGTGTCCCACGATAGGGCCGCTCATGATCAGAGACATACAGTTGCTTAAGCGAGTCAAGTGCCGCAGCGAGTAACATGTTTTGTGTGTTGATTGAGCCATCAAAACGGCAGAGAAAAAAGTCTGAGGTGAGGCAAACAGTTCTCGTGCCTCACGATAGGGTGGGGGCGCTCATGATCCCAGACATACGGTGGCCTCAGCGAGTAAGTGCCGCAGCGACTTATTTTTTCCGTCTCGTGCAACCCGACCCTCAACATGGATGACTACATTTCCACACTTAAACAATTTTCTAAAGTGGACTTTCAAGCGAAGCAGGAGATAATTACTAAAGGAAAACCAACGCCGGAGCTGAATGGTTTGTTTCAATCAGCAGGACGGAAAGTTACTCACTCTTTCCAAATGGAGTGGTATACGTGAAATGACTGGCTTTGTGGACGTTCTGCAAAAAACTGCCTTTTCTGCTTTCCTTGCCTTCTTTTTTCAACCTGTGGAACTGTGTGGACTCAAATGGGATTTTGTGACCTAAAGAATTTGCAAAGAAGCCTCACCAAACATGAGCGGTCAGCCGCTCATATTCAAAGGTAGATTGTGCTAAAAAGTTTTGGGATGACGAGGATAGACTTGGCTTTGGATGAAAAGCGGCGACTCAACATCAGTGTCCACAATGCTAAGGTAAAAGAGAACCGAGAGATTTTAAAAGATATCATCAATGCGACATGCTTCCTCGCCAAACAGCAGCTCGCATTTCATGGAAATGATGAGAGTAGGAGCTCTGCTAATCGCGGCAACTATGTTGAACTCTTATAAGACTTTTGAAACTGAAGGAAGTGAAGGAGGACTTTTACCAGAAAGTGACGGCTATTTTTTTTCCTGAAGTGGAATTTCTGACCTTCTTGACCATATTTGGTGTCTGTCGAAGTCCGAAAAGAAAGTTTGTCAAAAAGCCTTAAGAGTGTCGGCTTGTTTCTTTTTTTCTATTCTGAACCACTGGAAGAGCATATGTGGGTCAAAGTTGAATTTGTGGTCGGTCGGACCATTCTACAAAATGTTTTGATTGTCTATTATGATTAAGGGATTTAAGGATGTTGCAGAACAAACAGGTCTAAAACAACGGGACCTTGACACATGAGGGAAACATATAAAAGGCCAGTAGACCAATATTATGTGTGATTCAAATGATTCTCGATTCATTATTATTCCGGAGAACGTTGTCTGTCTGCATGGGCAATTCAATCCAACTTTGTACTTTTTGATTATGGGTAAATAAAACTTTGTACTAAATTCACTTTGTTTGCTGTTTAAGCTTCGTACCCTCTACCACAAAATTGGCGTTGTCGGCAGGATGGTCTAGAACGCTGCAGGTCGACATCCGCTTCCGGTCTCTCTCTCAGGCAGACAGAGGTTTGCACACGAGCATCTAAATGTAAGCAATTTTGCTTAAAGTGTAAAAGCTGTCCGTCTGGAGATGATCAGGATTGTTAAGACTAATTGCTGAACCTGTTTTTGATAAAAAAGCTAGGTCTAGCAGGTTTTCCAAAAACAACCTGGAATGGGGTATATTGGGTTTTATTGGGTTGTTTTATATGTGATTATATTGTCTGTGTGTTTGTCTGAAAACTTGTGATTTCTTGTTTTAACAATAAGGGGAATTGTTAATAGATGTGTGGTGGTTCAGGAGTGTTTTGCACAAGCGATTCGAGACAACTACATTTTTTAACCTCTTCCCCCCTCTGGCGTTGTCGGTAGAGGGGGTCTTCTTCTGCAAGTACGCCAGTTTAGCACAGTTTGGGTACAGCTAAAGTAAAGGCATTTTTAACTAACTGGCCATACATTTGACTATAAAAAAAAAATGGTTACGTTTGTGAATGTGCGACACATCTGTCTTTGTGGAGCTGCAGCGGTAGAAAAGCCTCATTTTTAGTGACCTTTTCAGTGACTCTGGTAAAGGAGATTGCCTGAGCTGATGTTTGTCACAATGTTCTGATTAGTGGGCTGCAGTTAGACAGATGGAGATCGGTCTCCATACGGTAGAGCTTTGGTGAAACTTGGTAAAGCTGTATGGAACTGACCAAACGTGATGACTGAAGAATTATTGGGTAATTACCAGCGACTCTACGGTGCCTTAAATTTGAGGTGTGTTTTCCGTGATTGGTCAGGGTGTTGTCGCAGCGTCTGCTCCGCTGGTTGGGTTAATCGCCGTTTTATGAGTAAGAAGGGATCTGTGTTGGTGTTATGAGACGGCCGTTCCACAAAAAGCACGCATACATAAGTGTTTATATTTTTCCGGAAATAGGGTGGGTTGCATTTTGTTAATGTGTGTGTGTATTGGTGAATGGTGAGAAGTGTGTTGGATGTGGAGTGATTCAGTTTTTGTTGGTACATTTATATATGTGTGTATTTTAATAACAATTGTGTATACACCTGCGGGTCTGATCTTTTTTATTTCCCTCACTTGAAAGATAATCATTACTCCCACATCCCTTCCCGAATATATTTTTGTTGTATGCAAGTTCAATGTTTCCATTCTTATGAACTGGTACAACTTTTGAAATTTTCATTTTGTCAGAGAATTTGCCGGTTAGAAATATTACGTTACTGATATATGTCAGAGGTTCTGAAATGTCTTCTATAACCTTTTTTTATCATTACCATATCTATTCCATGACAGTCAGTTAAGGCATACGTGCCAACCCTACAGGATTTTCCGGGAGACTCCCGAAATTCAGCGCCTCTCCCGAAAACCTCCCGGAAGAAATTTTCTCCCGAAAATCTCCCGAAATTCAGCGGAGCTGGAGGCCACGCCCCCTCGAGCTCCATGCGGACCTGAGTGGGGACAGCCTGTTTTCACGCTCGCTTTCCATCTATATAAACAGCTTGCTCACGTTACAACATCTACGGATTTTAATAAAAAACTGCACACACAAGGAGACGAAGCAGAAGAATGAGGCGACGCCGTCTGTAATAGAGTGATTCTATATTGTCTGTCGCCATCTCCTGGTGAATGTTGGCTATAGCGTTATGGGGTTGCTTTTTAAATGGCCAACAATTTATGTGGTGTTGCGCACCTCACGGCAAGTGACTCTCGCCAGTGCGCAAATGGCAGAACAAAGGTTACTTAAATAGTGAAAGGTAAGTGTTGTTGGTTTTATTTTAGTAACCAGCAAGCACAGTACAGTTAGTAGAACAACTGTGTTTTTATTACACAGAAATTCTACTATTTATTTTATTTATATATATAATAAAATAAATATATAGCTAGAATTCACTGAAAGTCAAGTATTTCATACATATATATGAAATATATATGAAATACTCGAGTTGGTGAATTATACTCCCCTCTTAACCACGCCCCCAACCACACCTCCCCTGCTTTAGGCTACGAGGAGCTAGCAGCTACACAACAGCTGAGCTAAAACAACACATTTAAGCATATTAAATAATTATAGTTGCTTATTACATACACAAAGTCGCTTAGAGACAGAGGTCTGATAGAAAGTATTCAGTAACAAAAGTGTCCGCATCATTCAACTTTCTACAACAGGAACCATACCGAACAAATCCAGCAGTTACTGTCAGACTCTAATCCGGGGTACCTTTGTCTATCGGAGACATCGGTAAAACCTGCAACACTTTTTGTTCTAGTCAATGTCCCGGGGTACAAGATTACAGAAAAAAACAGATCAGGTGACAAAGGGGGGAGGAGTTCTGATGTATGTTCTGATGTGAACATACATCACAAATATGTTCTGATGTGAACAAATAACCCTCCCAGTAGATCATCTTGAGAGTGTTGAAATTAAAATCACATTTTCCTCAGAAATGTATTTCAAGGTAATTGTAGCATACCGACCACCCACAGCTAAAGACATTTTTCTCAATTCATTTTCAGACATCCTCAAACAGCACAGTATAAAAGAATTGAACGTTATGGGGGACGTTAATCTGGACTGGTTAAATAAGTCACGCAGAAAGAAACTTAAGAATATTATAAACGGCTTCTACATGACACAAATGATAAGCAGCCCCACTAGAATTACATTGGATACGAAAATCAAAGAGATCATCTATAAATACACTAAAACAAAACCCAGGAAGAAAATTGCTAAAATAAAAATACCCTGGATTAATGAAACAATTTAGATTCTAATGAAAAATCGAGACTCAGCTCTCAAAAGAGCAATTAAAACAGGTCTAAATACGGATCGTATGATTTTTAAAAGTTTGAGGAACAAAGTTACAATGCTTACTGTATGCGGAAGTCTAGGGTTGACTTTCACTTAGAATTAATCAAAGCTGCAAAGGGAAACATTAGACATTTATGGAAAACCATTGACAAACTCACTGGAAGAGAGCAAACAAGAAACAACACAATAACATTAAATATCAATGGCAGTACTATCACAGACAGTCCGGACACAAGTAATCATTTTAATGAACATTACATCCAGTCTGTACAAACCCTGAATAAAAAGTCCCTCAAAATCATTGCAAAGAATTGCCATTTATTCAGGATGGACAAAGTTTAGAATTAACAAATGAAACAAAGGTAAACAAAATCCTCCCTGCATTATCAAACTCACGATCTCGAAATACGTATGGTCGGGACATTTTCTTCCTAAAAACGTATAAAGATAGTCTTACTGCTCCTATAACAACATTGATAAATAAATCAATAACAGAAAACACTTTCCCTACCACGTTGAAAACTGTTACTATCGTCCCAATCCATAAAGCAGGAAATAAACAAGACATCAACAAGTACAGACCAATTAGCCTTCTCCCTGTTGTATCAAAAGGAATAGTCAAATTTAAGTTCAAAAGTGGCTTTGGAGCAATCAAAACTGCTCACACGGTCACTAAGGTCAGCATTATGTTTGACATATCAACTTAATGTGTTAATATTTATCCATGAGAGCATTTTTGTTGTAAATCGTGAGGTGTGTCTGTTAAAATCATGGTAGTTTTTACAAATGATGACGGATGTGAACAAGAGCATGTGTTGTCTTTGTGTGATGATGTAAATAAGGTGTGGTTGTATGTGTCAATGAAAGGGTATTTTATGACTTTTCTTAATTTGATTACATGTTATATTATGATTATTTATTGATTAATTATGAATTATTATTAATATATATACATTATTAATTATGATTAATTAGTGTCATAATTGTATTGCATGATTTATGTATTCCTTTAAGTTAGGTAGCCAGGGACTGCAGATGGAAAGTAGCTATTTAGATATAATCTGGTACAGAACATATCTATCAAATTACTATTGCAAAAGCAAACATTGACCTCAAACAAGACCTGTCCTCCGCCTCTGCTTTTGCTGCGCTTGACTATCAGCTGCCTTTTCTTTTTCTTGGATGTTTCTGAAAGTGCCACTACTACTACTACTACTACTACTACCACTACTACTACTACTACAATTACTACTACGACTAACACTGTCCCTTTTTCAGGGACACAGGGAGGAGGAGGTGACTTTGGATTGAGTTTGGACTGTGTCAAGTTTGAGCGTGTCAAGGTTTTTATTTAATTGATAATTACAGTGGTTGGCGGAAGCATATCCAACCACAAAGGAGGATGCAAATTCAGTAATTAAATGATCTAATACCCAAAAAGATTAGGTCAAACAACGGCAACCATTTAAAAATAAATACTCAGTTAGCCTTGGTCGAAAAGGCTCTCGAACAAGAAAATAGGTTCATCCTCAGTCCCAAGGTAATGTTGAAAAGGATGAACCAGAACATCAAAACAAATTGGCTAAAGTCTGTGCACAGACCAAATTGAATTTGATTGACAAATTGCCATTAGCGTTAATGATCATTTGGATGTCTCTGAATAAAACTGTTTTGCCGCTTTTGAATTTTTCACCCTGGGAGCTGCATACAGATCGGCCCATCCCAGGACATAAGTGTCAACAGAAGGAAAAATCAGCGTGAGATCAAAAAGGTATTTAAAAAATAAAAAAGATGCAGAATTTGTGTGTCAGTTCCTCTGTGCAGATTCGAGGATGACAGCCCGCCACTCCAGATTCCTTTCCACTCACTGAGAGGGTCAGGGTCAACATCGGATACCAGACGTGTTCCCGAGACCTGACTGGGAAGAATCTCAGAGAAGAGAAAACACCTTGCCAGCGATGACAAAAACGACTAAGGTTGCCAGCCACGATGTGTCCATCGGACCTCCAGTAGCTGTGGAAAGAGTTGTCGGGAGTACCAAACGGCGAGGAGGCCTTGAAGCAAGCCGAGGACCTGGATTTGAGCACCAACATCTCCAACTGCCCCTCAGCCTTCCCTATAGCGGCCAGGGTGCACATGCCACTGCACAGTATGACCAATGGACTGAGCCACACCCCAAAGAAAGACAGAGCCGAACTGTTTGAGTGGATCTCCTTCTCCACCTAGGCAGCCAAGGGCCCAACGAGGTGTCGGCAGGCCACCAGCCTGAGGCACCACTGAGGAATCGACACGAGCACTAATCGAGCATGGACTCATACGAAATTCAGTTTTTGTTCAAAATCAATCACATAACAATCATATTGGTGACTACTTTCTTTGCAAATGCCGGAGAAAGAATTCTGCAACAGCTTACAGTCATAAGTGTGACGCCTCGGTGGCATTGTGGTGACAAGTTGTTCGCTTGTGGGTGCAATAAAGATGGAACACAGCGTGAGGGTAAGGATAATGATTTATTTACACACTAAAGAACACTATAAAACAGACTAGGAAACAAAACACTTTGCACAAAGGCACCAACAAACAAAACAACATAACTAGTGTGGAAGCTAGAAAGAACAGAAAGCGCTAGCGTGAGAACTAGGGAAAAGAACAAACAAAATAGTGTGGAAGCTAATCGAGCGCTAATAGTAAACCACAATGCTGGAATGCGACGTCATCTGTTGCATGGGAGCAAACAAGAGTCCAAGAAAGAATGTCAAACAAAGGCGTTGTTAAATTGGGAGATAATTAATCAAGGGCAGGTACGCGTGATCAGAGGAGAGACAGGTGACACTAAATGGGTAACTATGACAACGGAAACAAACCAGGAAGTGCCACAAAGAACTGACGAAGACAAATACTAGACAGAGTGTGATAATAAATAGAACCAAAACCAGAATATGCCATGATCCAAGACGTGGATCATGACAATAAGTCTATATTCATTTTTAAACAGATTTTGTTTGATTGATCATTAATGTGAAATACCTCTGAATAAGCATATATATATATATATATATATATATATATATATATATATATATATATATATATATATATATATATATATATATATATATATATATATATGTATATTCATCTAAGTATGTTCAATGATGTTCATGATCAAAGTATTCTGTTATTCCATTTTACTAAATCAAAGGGGAGGCCACTAATTGTGTTCTGTGAGATGGTTTTACTGCATGCTGATAACAGAGATCGCTCAGTGGGGGTCATAGAGGAATTTTCCCCCCGTATAACAACATTGGGGTTTTCGCCTCCATCTGTGGTAGAGATTTTAAGTAAGTGGCCTAGGTCAGAAATCGGAATGGTCCAGGGTTCCAGGGGTGTATATAGTGGAATTTCTGACCTTTTGGACCACTTTTGGACCACTGATTTGTGATCACAGCCACAGGAGAGTCACCTGGCATCTTCGACCTGATTTTGTTCAGTGTAGAGGCACTGATACGCTGAAATAAGACAAGTTGGAAGAACCGTTAGACGCAAGCCATCAGCGTCCTACCGCAATTCAAAGCGGTTGCCTAGCAACCAAAAGCTACGGTGAGTTTACAGCTGTTTAAAGTGCTTCCAACGTCGCAGAGTGATACAAAATGACTGGCTGATACCTCAAATTAATCTCTAAACAGCGCAAGGTACGAATTTTTTGAAACAAACAAGTTATAAGTGCCGCAAGTCACTAAAGCAACTGCCGTTAAGACACAAGAGGCACTGACGTTATCGACCGGACACGATGCCAAAAGTTAAAGGAAAGACTTAAACCCTGAAAGGCTCGGTGTCAGCCGACACAGGACACAACTGGGAATAAGATTTGAGACTGGACACAGGACATGATGGGAATCAAGAAGGAGTACTACAAAAATGACTCCATGAATTTAAAAAAGAAATGAAAGAAGAATGGAAAGAAATGAAAGAAGAATTGAAAGAAGAAATTAAAGAAATGATGGGTGAAAGGAAAAAAGATATGAAATAAATGAAAGAAGAAGTCAAAGAAATGAAAAAAGATCTGAGAAAAGCAACAACAGAATACAAACAAGATGTGAAAAGTCTGCAGCAAAATATAGAAAGTCTGCAAACTCAGAACAACACCAGGAAAAATGAAGCCCCTGAGATGGTCTAACAAATGAAGACCCTTCAAGAAGACTACTACATGCTGTGAAATATCATAGATGAAATGGAGCAGGATAAACGAATAAATTATATCATCGTGACAGGGCACCGAATTAAACCAAGATCCGATGCGA
This sequence comes from Nerophis ophidion, assembly GCF_033978795.1. Classification (NCBI taxonomy): domain Eukaryota; kingdom Metazoa; phylum Chordata; class Actinopteri; order Syngnathiformes; family Syngnathidae; genus Nerophis; species Nerophis ophidion. The sequence continues at coordinate 33,722,775 of NC_084628.1, read as the reverse complement.
AAGATGTGAATAATGAGGGGTGAACCAGATGAAATGGATCTTGTCTCAGCAGAACAGCAAGTGGTCAACATTTTGCAATCAAAGGAAATTGAAATCGACATTAATACCATCGAAACATGCATCCCACTGAACAGAAGAAACAACAACGCCAATCCAGTCGTGCTCGTGAAACTCATAAACAGAAAATCTAAAATGAAGTGAAGTGAAGTGTATTATATTTATATAGCGCTTTTTCTCTAGTGACTCAAAGCGCTTTACATAGTGAAACCCAATATCTAAGTTACATTTAAACCAGTGTGGGTGGCACTGGGAGCAAGTGGGTAAAGTGTCTTGCCCAAGGTCACAACGGCAGTGACTAGGATGGCGGAAGCGGGGATCAAACCTGCAACCCTCAAGTTGCTGGCACGGCCACGCTACCAACCGAGTTATACCGCCCCATGGCATTGCTAAGACAGGGAAAGAAGCTGAAGGGAACAAATGTGTACATGAATGAGCATCTCACAAAAACGTAATCCTGGAATCGCCAAGAAAGCACGCGACTTGAGAAAGCAGGAAAAATCCAGGGAATTTGGAGGGCTAATTGTAGAATCTACATCAAGCTGAATGGAGGTCCAGAAGCAAGAGTACTTGTTGTCAATGACATCAAGGACCTGGACATTTTTTAAAGTTTACACAGCTTCCACAACAACGATGATAATGGACTCTGACAGAAAACAAGCACCTAAACTCAACATGAACACTACTATGATTCAAGGGACGACTAAAAAAGACCGATTCAGGATTGCATCCACCTACACTTATATAGATTATTGAAACAACATCAAAGATTGTTGAACAAGAAAATATGGAACTAAAAAACTTCTGGAACAAAGATCATAAAAAAGAGGATTTTGAAAATGATATAGATCCAGATACACATTTTTTCTCCCACATCGGTAATAATTGTTTTTATTATACAGATGAGCAATACAATAGCAACATTAAATGTGATAACAAATGGTCAATTATTCATTTTAATAGCAGAAGCTTGTATGCAAACTATAACAACATAAAAAACTTTTTGGAACACATCAACGACCCTTTAAAAGTAATCGCCGTCATAGAAACATGGATTGATGATAAAAAAAGGAATAGATTTTGATCTGGAAGTATATGAACTAAACTATATCAACAGAACCAAAAAAAATGGAGGAGGAGTAGCTGTGTTCGTGATGAAGAACCTGAACTACAAAGTGGTAAAAAACATGTCATTTGCTTTAGATAATATCTTAGAATGTATTACCATTGAAATATGTCAGGAAAAAGGCAAACACATATTTATTAGTTGTGTATACAGATCACCTAGGTCAAGTGTAGAAACATTTGAAGAATGGATTAAGGCAACTTACATGGACAATGGTAAAAAAATAAAAAATGTCTTATGCTGTGACTTTAATATTGACTTATTGAACCCTAACAAGCAAAATTCTATCGATGACTTGATACAATGTATAGCATCAGTTCATATCCTAAAATCACAAAGCCAAGCAGAATCACAGGACACTGTGCCACGCTTATTGATAATATTTTTACCAATGATTTTGATAATAACACTACAAGCTGTGACTTTAATATTGACTTATTGAACCCTAACAAGCAAAATTCTATCGATGACTTGATACAATGTATAGCATCAGTTCATATCCTAAAATCACAAAGCCAAGCAGAATCACAGGACACTGTGCCACGCTTATTGATAATATTTTTACCAATGATTTTGATAATAACACTACAAGTGGTTTACTTATAACCGACGTTAGCGATCATCTGCCAGTTTTTACAATATATGATGGAAACTGCAAAAAGAACAAGGAAGACAAAAGAACATTTCGAAGACTGTGCACAGAGAAGAGGATGATTGCTTTCAAAATGAAGCTACAAAAGCAAGATTGGGACAATGTGTACAATGAAGAAGAGGTTGATGAAGCATATGAACATTTCTTAAACAGGTTCATAAGACTTTATGAAAAACATTGTCCATGGAAACAACTCAGCAGTAAGCAGAGAAATAATAATCAACCATGGATGACAAAAGGATAAAAAAATGCTTGTAAGAAAAATAATACACTGTATACACTGTAAATAGGAAATTTATAGCACAAAGAACTACAGAGGCAAAAATTAAGTACAAAACGTATAAAAACAAGTTAACAAACATACTACGATCATGTAGAAAACAATATTACAGTGAAATATTGGACAGGAACAAAAATAATATGAGAGCAACATGGGGCATTCTCAATAGCATTATTAAAAATGGCACTAACAGGGATTACCCCCGATACCTCTCAGATGGAAATAAACATAATGACAACATAAAGGAAGTAGTTGAAAGCCTTAATAATTACTTTGTAAAAATTGGACCAAAATTGGAAGAAAGGATTCCAGACCCAGTTTCAATTGAGGACTGTAATGATACCATAGAGCGAAATCCCAACTCCATGTTCCTCAGTAATGTGACACAGGAGGAAATAGTTACAATCGTGAAAAAATGTATATCCAAGACTTCAACTGATTGTAACGGAATTGATATGGAAATGAGAAAAAAGGTTATTGATGAGATCTCAGGACCATTAATGTATATTAGTAACCTATCATTTCAAACAGGTACATTTCCAAAAAAAATGAAAATAGCTAGTTGCACCAATTTATAAGACTGGAGACAAACATCTATTTACAAATAATAGAACCGTTTCTTTGCTCCCACAATTTTCTAAAATCATTAAAAAACTGTTCAATAACAGATAAGACAGTTTCATAAATAAAAATAAAATACTGGAAGAGAACCAATATGGATACAGAGCTAAGATGTGAACTTTAATGGCTTTAATTGAAATTACAGAAGAAATTACCAATGCAGTAGATAGTAAAAAATGTGTGGCAGAGGTGTTGATGGAGCTAACAAAAGCATTTGACACAATTAATATAAATTTTTTTAATCAAAAAACTAGAACGATATGGCATCAGAGGTTTAGTCTTAAATTGGATAAGAAGTTATCTAATGAACAGGAAACAATATGTGAAGCTATGCGAACACACTTCTACAATGCTAAATATATCCTGTGGTGTACCTCAGGGATCAATACTAGGACCTAAATTATTCAATCTCTATATAAATAACATTTGTAAAGTTACAAGAGATTTAAACTTAGTATTATTTGCGGCTGATACAACGGCGTTTTGTTCAGGAGAGAACACATAGAAGATACTACAAATAATAACGGAAGAAATGAACAAATTAAAACAATGGTTTGACAAAAACAGACTATCATTGAATCTCAGTAAAACTAAAATAATGCTATTTGGAAATAGTAGAAGAGAAAGTCAAACACAAATACAAATAGACGGAACACAAATTGAAAGAGTAAATGAAACCAAATTTTCAGGTGTAATGAAATCTCATGTAAAAAAATATACAACATAAAGTAGCAAGAAACACGTCAATAATGAATAAAGCCAAATATGTTCTAGACCAAAAATCACTTCATATTCTCTACTGCTCACTAGTGTTACCATATCTGAGTTACTGTGTAGAAATATGGGGAAATAATTACAAAAGTATACTTCATTCACTATTAGTGTTACAAAAAAGATCAGTTAGAATAATACATAATGTTGGGTTTGTATGGACAACATACAAACCCTTTATTTATTGAATCACAGATATTGAAATTCCATGACATAGTGAAATTGTAAACAGCTAAAATTGTACACAAAGCAAACTATAACCTGCTACCCAAGAATATACAACAATTATTTTCAACAAAAGAGGAGAAATATAATCTTAGAGAAAAATGTAATTTAAAACATTTGTACGCACGCACAACACTTAAGACCTTCAGTATATCTGTATGTGGAATTAAATTATGGAATGGATGAAGCAAAGCAATCAAACAATGTACTAATATGATCCACTTCAAGAAACTCTTCAAACTGGAAGTGTTTACAAAGTACAAAAATTAAGAACCAAGATAAACATTCTGAATTTATTCACCCATTCATTCTTTCATTCTCAAAATAATCTTACTTATCTCATCGTATGGACAAAAACTTACTTCACCGATTATTTATTTATTTATTCTTATTGTGATTACTTATGGAGTATATTGTGATTACATTGAGAACAGGAAGTGAACAAAAGTTTTAGCAACTGTTATGTAAAAGAAAAGTGGTAGGATTTAATAAGCTCTGCTTTTACCTACTCCTTTTCAAACATGTTGAAAAGAGAAACTGGAAATTTGGATGTATCATGTTGTATGCATGCATGTTCGAAATAACCTTAACCTCAACCTCAACCTCATATTTGGTGTCTGTCAAAATCCGAAAAGAAAGTCCGTCAAAAAGCCTTAAGAGTGTCTGCTCGTTTATTTTTTTTCTATTCTGAACCACTGGAAGAGCATATGTGGGTTAAATATGAGTTTGTGGTCGGTCCGACCATTCTACAAAATGTTTTGATTGTCTATTATGACTAAGGTATACAAGGATGTTGCAGAAAAAACAGGTCCAAAACAACGGAACCTTGACACATGAGGGAAACATAAAAAAGGCCAGTAGACCAATATTATGTGTGATTCGCATGATTCCCGATTCATCCGACGGCTACGGAGAACGTTGTCTGTCTGCATGGGCAATTCAATCCAACTTTGTACTTTTTGATTATGGGTAAATAAAACTTTGTACTAAATTCACTTTGTTTGCTGTTTAAGCTTCGGACCCTCCACCACAATCCAGAAGGACCGGTGCATGGACTTTATTTATAATGTAAGACGGCGATAACATTATTTAAGTGGTTGTTGCAGGACACACGACGGACTCTTGGGAGAAGAAGGAGGGCCGTTTGCCTGGCGACCCTTTTCTGTCGAGGACGTGAAGATATCCAACTATTCGGAATTATGACAACAGGACATCTGCTGATTGGAGTAAGCGTTGCTCTGGTTTGTCGACAAATTGGTTGCTGGCTGTCTTCAAAGTACCCCAAAGCTGCCACAAATGATTAGAGGATGCGGGAAGAATTGTGGATTACATCGGAATGTCTACCCTGCAGGTTTTGAGGACCAGTCATAGACAATTTAGAGTGAAAAGCAAATTTTATTTTCACTCCCATACAAAATCATTCTAACTTGGATTGTTTCCTTGGCTTCGAGACTCTCCCGAAGAACAGCGCAGCGAAGACACAACAAACTCCCTTCTTGTTTCTCATGGACACACACCTGTTGTTGTTGACTTTGGATGAGACGGTACAATACATCAAGGCCGCGGAACAGAGAGACACTACGGGCTTATACACACACACACACATCCACAAAAAAAATATACGCCACACATACACCGCCCTCGACGCAAATCCCGTAGGGGTGATGAATGGATGGTCAGCGCCTGAGAGCTGCGGGCTACCACCATGACCTTGAACTATCTTCCCTCTGTTGCTAGATATCTCGAGACGTATGTATATGTGCTTTGCTATGGAAGTTTTTTCACCCTCCAGACTATGCCCCCTTAGGAGTCCCGTCTGGATTGTATTTTTTTACTCATCCTTCCCCAGCGTTTACCATTTTCCTATCTTTTACGAGGCGCCTTATTGCGACCCATCAGCGTTCTTGTTCTGTAACCCTGTACACTAGAGATGCGCGGTTTGCGGTCTCATCCGCGGAGTCCGCGGATAAACCGCGGGTCGGGCGGTTGACATGACGAAAAAATTGATTTTAATTAGATTCGGGTGGGTGGCGGTTGAACCATCCGGAAATATTTGATATGCATGGTTCTGTGATCGGTATCCTTTGCAATTCAAAGTGCCATTTAAGACCTGTATCATAAAGCGAAGAAGACAATAAGAGACGTTATTATTCTCCTGAATAACTGCCGGCAGTCACCCAGATAATAAGTATTTGGGCGTGCTATGAAGCAATTACAACATGTATGATTTTCTTGTCAGTCCAGCATCATGTTGTGTGTGGCTTCCGCGGCTTCACGCAGACGACTGCAAGGCATACTGGGTGACACAGAGTACACTAATGGTTGTGATATAAACAATATTAACACTCTTAGTAATATGCGCCACGCTGTGAAGCCACACCAATTAAGAACGACAAACACATTTCGGAAGAACATCTTCACAGTAACACAATAGAAACGCAACCCAACAAATACCCATAATCCTTTGTATTCATGACACACCGCTAGCAGCAAACCCCGCCACCTCCCGTGCGTCGGTAAGGTGGGCGGGGTTGGGGGCGCGGGGGTGTAAAATAAATTCAGGATTTGTCACGGATACAAAGGATTATGGGTATTTGTTGTGTTGTGTTTATGTTGTGTTACTGTGAGGATGTTCTCCTGAAATGTGTTTGTCAATCTTGTTGGGTGTGGCTTCACAGCGTGGAGCATATTAGTAAGTGTTAAAGTTGTTTTTATCACAACCTTCAGTTTACTCTGTTTCAACCATTATGCCTTTCAATCTTGAACGTGTAACTCCGGAAGCTGCACACAACATGTTGCTGGACCAACAATCGGATTGTACATGTTGTTGTAGGTGTCTAAGGCAATGGCTTCACAGCACGGCCATATTCTTGTAATCATGATGAACGCTATTGGATAGTCGCGGGAACGTCAGCGGCTACAATTGTCATCATTACTCTCTGAAACAGGTTCAAATAGCTCTGTGAGTGGTAAAGGCGGACAACCTCTGATGTATTTCAGCGGGCAGTTGACGGGCGGGTACGGTCCTGATAAAATGTTGTTTCGGGTGGACGGCGGGTGGATGATGACTTTGGTGATGCGGATGCGGATGATATAATTGCCTATCTGTGCATCTCTACTGTACACTGTTTGTTTGTCTAATCTTGAACAGGTTTGTGCTGAAAACAAAGTTTTGTTGTACTTGTGCAATGACAATAAAGACCTATCCTATCCTATCCTATCCTATCCTATCCTATCCTTGTTTCGTTTTTAATGAAATGCACATTTTGTTGTCGACAGTTTGTATCTGTAAAGAATGCAGAAATGAAACATAACCTGTAAACTGCTGCCAATCAAATGGCAAATAATCTGCGCAGAGCGCATACTGTATATTTGTAATTCTGATTCTGAATACGTCAGTGCCTCACCAGCTATAAACCTCACCGCACGTCACTGATTGCCAGGTATACGGTGTAAAATTTGATGCATAACTTGCTTTGAAATCATAAGGCTAAGTTGATATTTGTTTATGTTTTTTACCCCCAATTTTTTTTGTATGTATGATAAAATAATATATGTTGCATTACTAGATAGATAAAGTTTAAAGGATATATCACCCCATGCAGTACATGTCTTTTTTCTGTCAAAATAGAAAGAAAAAGAAAGATAAAGTACTTTCCAAACTTTCACAGGCCATTCAAAATGATGTGGCGGGCCAGATTAAGCCCCCGGCCTTGAGTTTGATAACGGTGAACTATTGCGCGCTATAGTCGGGGAAAAATGGTAATGTAATGTTAAATTGGCAGAAATTTTAAATTCATGGCTAAGTAAATTGCATTTTGTTTTGTAGATGTCAATATTATCCTAGTGCAGGGGTCGGCGAGACAAAACGTTGAAAGGGCCATATTGGACCAAAAATACCAAAAACAAATCTGTCTGGAGCTGCAAAATTAAAAGCTGTATATAAGTCTAATAATGAAGGCAACACATGACGTAAGTGTCTATATTAGCTATATTAGCCTACTATCAAAATGACTTTAAAAGTTTTACACAAGTGTTATAAGGAAGGCAACACATGATATGATGTAAGTTTCTATATTAGCCTACTATCAAAATGACTTTAAAAGTCTTATATAAGCTCAGTTGGTAGAGTGGCCGTGTCAGCAACTTGAGGGTTGCAGGTTCGATTCCCGCTTGTGCCATCCTAGTCACTGCCGTTGTGTCCTTGGGCAAGACACTTTACCCACCTGCTCCCACTGCCACCCACACTGGTTTAAATGTAACTTAGATATTGGGTGTCACTATGTAAAGCGCTTTGAGTCACTTGAGAAAAGCGCTATATAAATATAATTCACTTCACTTATATAAGTGTTATAATGAAGGCAACACATGATGCAAGTGTCTATATTAGCTATATTAGCCAAATATCAAAATTACTTTACAAGTCTTGTATACGTGTTATAAGGAAGGCAACACATGATGTAAGTGTCTATATTAGCTGTATTAGCCTACTATCAAAATTATTTTAAAAATCTTATATAAGTGTTATAAGGAAGGCAACACATGATATGATGTAATTTTCTATATTAGCTATTATAGCCTACTATCAAAATGACTTTAAAAGTTTTATATAAGTGTTATATTGAAGGCAACACATGATGCAGGTGTCTATATTAGCTATATTAGCCTACTATCAAAATTACTTTAAAAGTCAATCAATCAATCAATGTTTATTTATGTAGCCCTAAATCACAAATGTCTCAAAGGACTGTACAAACCACATAAGGGCAAGGAAAACTCACACCCAGTGGGCAAGGAGAACACACACCCAGTGGGACGCCAGTGACAATGATGACTATGAGAACTTTGGAGAGGACCTCATATGTGGGCAACCCCCACCCCTCTAGGGGACCAAAAGCAATGGATGTCGAGCGGGTCTAACATCATACTGTGAAAATTCAATCCATAGTGGCTCCAACACAGCCGCGAGAGTTCAGTTCAAAACGGATCCAAGACAGCAGCAAGAGTCCCGTCCACAGGAGACCATCCCAAGCGGAGTCGGATCAGCAGCGTAGAGATGTCACCAACCGATACACAGGCGAGCGGTCCATCCTGGGTCCCGACTCTGGACAGCCAGTACTTCATCCATGGTCATCGGACCGGATCCCCTCCACAAGAGAGGGGGGGACAGAGGAGAAAAAGAAAAGAAGCAGCAGATCAACTGGTCTAAAAAGGAGGTATATTTAAAGGCTAGAGTATACAAATGAGTTTTAAGGTGAGACTTAAATGCTTCTACTGAGGTAGCCTCTCGAACTGTTACCCGGAGGGCATTCCAGAGTACTGGAGCCCTAACGGAAAACGCTCCATAGCCCTCAGACTTTTTTTGGACTTGAGGAATCACTAATAAGCCGGAGTCCTTTGAACGCAGATTTCTTGCCGGGATATATGGTACAATACAATCGGCAAGATAGAATGGAGCTAGACCGTGTAGTATTTTATACGTAAGTAGTAAAACCTTAAAGTCACATCTTAAGTGCACAGGAAGCCAGTGCAGGTGAGCCAGTATAGGCGTAATATGATTAAACTTTCTTGTTCTAGTCAAAAGTCTAGCAGCCGCATTTTGTACCAACTGTAATCGTTTAATGCTAGACATGGGGAGACCCGAAAATAATACGTTACAGTAATCGAGACGAGACGTAACAAACGCATGGGGGGGATATTTTTTTTAGTCTTATATAAGTGTTATAAGGAAGGCAACACATGATGTAAGTGTCTATATTAGCTATAATAGCGTACTATAAAAATACTTTACTTTAAGAGTCCTATATAAGTGTTTTAAGGAAGGCAACACATGGTGTGCCTATATCAGTTGTATTAGCCTACTATCAACATGACTTTAAAAGTGTTATATAAGTGTTGTAATGAAGGCAACACATGATGTAAGTGTCTATATTAGCTATATTAGCCTATGATTGTGTCGCAGGCTGAACCAAATCTTCGTTGACAGAAATGTTGACATTTAATATTTATTCTACGCATTTTTACAACATTAGAAACCATTAGTAAATCGGAGGCAACTTAGAAGGTGAGATAATACCTGGAAATTACTGGCTTTTAATGGCCAAAGGTATAGATGTGTGTGTCCAAGTTAAAGGAAACGGCAGGCTGTCTTAATTTTACTAGCTTTATTACAATCTTTGTCAAGCTAGCTAATGTTTGCTGTGGTCTGGAACAACATGGCACACAAACAACTATCTGAAATGTGTCATGACACATGCAAAACTAAATCATATTCAACAAGGATGAAATAAAACAATTTAAATGAGCTCAAATATACCTACAAATGAGGCAGATTGATGCAATATGTGCATACAGCTAGCCTAATAAGCCTGATTAGCACTCCAACAAGTTAATAACATCTAAAAAAGCGCATAGTTGTGCATTCACGCACAGCATAAAACGTTTAGTGGACAAAATGAAACAACGGAGTTGAAGATTTTACATGTAAACAAACTGTTACGTCACAGTTCACACGATGGTGAGTTCAAGAACCGCTGAAATTAGTAGGACAAAACGATGTTCACCAAATACTCTCATCAGTGAAGCATGCACACAAACATATTAAACAGTGGGCTTTCTAACAATTGGGAAGGTTTATGTCAAACAAAAAACATACCAACACAAAAAAAATACCCCCCCCCATCTTTTTCCATTTTCAATCCTTTTTTAAAAATGGTCCAGGGAGCTACTCGGGCGGCGCTAAAGAGGTGCGTGCGGCTTGAGAACTGCGGGTTGCTGACCCCCGCTGTAGAGAATCTGGAGTGAAGAATATATGGAATTTTCTACAGTATTACATTAACAAGTTGTACATTTTGACCTTTCTAATGGTGATGACCTTAGAGTGGATAATTAGGACTGCATGCGGTGCTACTGACGTAGATTGGTCTTAGATTCTTCTTGTAGCCAGCGTGCTGAAATATTGTGTTAATTTGACACGAAGGTTTCTTTGAGGTGTATGAGTCATGCTGTTCGACCAGATCATAACAGGAAATGGTAATGTTGCATGGGGTGGACTTTTGAAGCATACAGCTGAAGCTGTTGGACACAACATGGATTGACTGTCGGTGATCAAATGCAAAAATAAGTAATAATTAGAATATGCAGCAAAGTATTGCATAGTTGTTATGTTTAGCTACCACACAATGACACTGTTTTACATTCTAGCTATAAAGTAGCAAACTGTATATTAACACAAAACCAGTGAAGTCGGCATGTTGTGTAAATGGTACATAAAAACAGAATACAATGATTTGCAAATACTTTTTAACTTATATTCAACTGAATAGACTGCAAATACACAATATTTAATATTCGAACTGAGAAACTTGATTTTTGTTTGAAAACAATCATTAACTTGGAATTAAATGGCAGCAACTCATTGCAAAAAAGTTGGCACAGGGGCATTTTTACCACTGTGTTACATGGCCTTTATTTTTAACAACACTTAGTGAATGTTTGGGAACTGAGGTGACCAATTTTTGAAGCTTTTCAGGTGGAATCATTTCCCATTCTTGCTTGATGTACAGCTTAAGTTGTTCAACATTCCGGGGTGTCCGGTGTGGTATTTCGGGCTTCATAATGTGCCACACATTTCAATGGGAGACAGGTCTGGACTACAGGCAGGCCAGTCTAATACCCACACTCTTTTACTATGAAGCCACGCTGTTGTAATATGTGCAGAATGTGGCTTGGCATTGTCTTGCTGAAATAAGCAGGGGCGTCCATGAATAAGACGTTGCTTGGACGGCAACAAATCTGCATGTACCTTTCAGCATTAATGGTGCCTTCACACATGTGTAAGTTACCCATGCCTTGGGCACTAATGCACCCCCTGACCATCACAGATGCTGGCTTTTGAACTTTGCGCCTATAACAGTCAGGATGGTTCATTTCCTCTTTGGCCCGGAGGACACAACGGCTACGGTTTCCAAAAACAATTTGAAATGTGGACTCGTCAGACCACAGAAATGTAGTTACTGACAGTGGTTTTCTGAAGTGTTCCTGAGCCCATGTGACGATATACTTTACACCTAATGTTGCTTCTTGATGCAGTACCGCATGAGGGATCAAAGGTAATATCATCGCTTATTTGCAGGGATTTCTCCAGATTCTCAGAACCGTTTGATGATATTATGGACCGTATATGGTGAAATCCCTAAATTCCTTGCAATAGCTCATTGAGAAATGGTGTCCTTAAAACGGTTCGACAATTTGCTCACACATTTGTTCACAAAGTGGTGACCCTCGCCCCATCCTTGTTTGTGAATGACTGAGCATTTCATGGAAGCTGCTTTTATACCCAGTCATGGCACACATCCCACAGGTGATGTGGGATGTTCCACAGTAGTGTTTGATGAGCATTCCTCAACTTTCTCAGACTGGTTGGCCACTTGTGCCAGCTTTTTTGAAACATGTTGCAGTCATCAAATTACAAATGAGCTGATATTTACAAAAAATAACAATCAAATATCCTGTCTTTGCAGTCCATTCAATGGAATATAGGTTGAAAATGATTTGCAAATCATTGTATTCTGTTTTCCTTCATGAATTACACAACTATAAATTTTCACTGGTTTTGGGGTTGTACTTGAGAGGAAATGTTCAACTGATCTATCGGTGATAGTTATGAAGCTTGAAGCAGGAAAGACAAATGTTAACCACAATTGTTTTACTCTTTCAATCAACAGGTGTCTGTGTGGAACAACAAGAGCCTGGGACATCATTCCTATACTGTTCACACATTGCTGTGGGATGGCATTCACTGACTAAACACGACAAGATCTTCGCTTTAAAAAGATGAGTGACCAACTGATCTAGGATCACCCTGTCTGGGTGGTCGTGAGCAGCAGGGGAGATGGTCAATGTTTGTATCAACACGCTGGTAGTAATGTCAGAACGATACACAAACCTGCTGCTAAGTGATTAATATAATCAACAGGCTCTACCCAGTAGAAGTAGTAAGTACACAGTGTGTACATAGGTAACTGAGGCAGAGAGATGGAGACATTTATGATGGCAACAAAAAGAAGCATTTATAAAGAAAGTAACTCAAACATTGTGTTGTACAAATAAATACATACATATTATCAAGTCCTCAATAGTAACACTATTCAGGGGTTTGCAAAAATTTTAGTATATAGTCAATAGGATATACTGTATTTTCTGGATCGTAGGGCGCACCGGATTATAGGGTGCATTAAAGGGGTCATATTATTATTTTTTTTTTCTAAACGTAAAACACTTCCTTGTGATCCACATAACACGTAATGGTGGTTCTTTGGTCAAAACGTTGCATAGATTATGTATTACAGATCATCTTCATGTCGCTTCAAGATGCACCGTTTTATGGGCGGTCTTATTTATTTGGCTCACCTTCGATGGCGTCTTCTACCAGTCATCTTTGTTGTAGCAGTGTAGCGGGCAAGGACGGGGGTGGAAGAAGTGACAAAAGATGGAGCTAACTGTTTTAATGACTTTGGAGAGACGGAGCCGAACAGGCCGACAGTGGGCTGAGAGAGGCGGTCGGGACCAAGTTGGAGGCCAGGAGGCGGGGCATGCGGCGGCGAGGAGAGGCGTGACGCACACAGAGCGGCATGAGAAAGGCAATCTGAGTCAGGTGCGTAAAACACACACCTGCTCACAATCTGCGCATCTGTTCCTAGACTATAAGAGGGCCGAAGGGGGCACGATCGCGAGAAGAGAGGAGGAACCCACCGTAGCCCGAGATCACACCAAGATGAGTCCCCTCACAGACGCAGCAGGCGAGCACCGAAAGGTGCATCCCGACCAGGAAGCGGTGCCGGCGCACTAGAAATGGGTGCGCCCGACTGCCCCGAAGACAGATTTACTGAAATAATAAATCTGAATCAAACCTGCTACGATGCGTCGTGTGTCCAATGTCCCCGCAACCCACACGGTGACGGCAGGAAGTCTGTCACAATGACATTCAGACTTTACTTAAATCAATAACGGAGCAGCATCTCCTCATCCGTGGCCCACTAGTGTAACAACAAAGCCGGAAATGTCCATCCATCCATCCATCTTCTTCCGCTTATCCGAGGTCAGGTCGCGGGGGTAGCAGCCTAAACAGGAAAGCCCAGACTTCCCTCTCCCCAGCCACTTCGTCTAGCTCTTCCCGGGGGATCCCGAGGCGTTCCCAGGCCAGCCGGGAGACATAGTCTTCCCAACGTGTCCTGGGTCTTCCCCGTGGCCTCCTACCGGTTGGACATGCCCTAAACACCTCCCTCGGGAGGCGTTCGGATGGCATCCTGACCAGATGCCCGTACCACCTCATCTGACTCCTCTCGATGTGGAGGAGCAGCGGCTTTACTTTGAGTTCCTCCCGGATGACAGAGCTTCTCACCCTATCTCCAAGGGAGAGCCCCACCACCCGGCGGAGGAAACTAATTTCGGCCGCTTGTACCCGTGATCTTATCCTTTCGGTCATGACCCAAAGCTCATGACCATAGGTGAGGATGGGAACGTAGATCGACCGGTAAATTGAGAGCTTTGGCTTTCGGCTCAGCTCATTCTTCACCACAACGGATCGATACAACGTCCGCATTACTGAAGACGCCGCACCGATCCGCCTGTCGATCTCACAATCCACTCTCCCCCCACTCGGGAACAAGACTCCTTGGTACTTGAACTCCTCCACTTGGGGCAGGGTCTCCTCCCTAACCCGGAGATGGCATTCCACCCTTTTCCGGGCGAGAACCATGGACTCGGACTAGGAGGGGCTGATTCTCATTCCGGTCGCTTCACACTCGGCTGCGAACCGATCCAGCGAGAGCTGAAGATCCCGGTCAGATGAAGCCATCAGGACCACATTATCTGCAAAAAGCAGAGACCTAATCCTGCGGTTACCAAACCGGAACCCCTCAACGCCTTGACTGCGCCTAGAAATTCTGTCCATAAAAAATATGAACAGAATCGGTGACAAAGGACAGCCTTGGCGGAGTCCAACCCTCACTGGAAACGTGTCCGACTTACTGCCGGCAATGCGGACCAAGCTCTGACACTGATCATACAGGGAACGGACTGCCACAATAAGACAGTCCGGTACCCCATACTCTCTGAGCACTCCCCACAGGACTTCCCGAGGGACATGGTCGAATGCCTTCTCCCAGTCCACAAAGCACATGTAGACTGGTTGGGCAAACTCCCATGCACCCTCAAGAACCCTGCCGAGAGTATAGAGCTGGTCCACAGTTCCACGACCAGGACGAAAACCACACTGTTCCTCCTGAATCCGAGGTTCGACTATCCGGCGTAGCCTCCTCTCCAGTACACCTGAATAAACCTCACCGGGAAGGCTGAGGAGTGTGATCCCACGATAGTTGGAACACACCCTCTGGTCCCCCTTCTTAAAAAGAGGGACCAACACCCCGGTCTGCCAAGCCAGAGGTACCGCCCCCGATGTCCACGCAATGCTGCAGAGTCTTGTCAACCAAGACAGCCCCACAGCATCCAGAGCCTTAAGGAACTCCGGGCGGATCTCATCTACCCCCGGGTCCTTGCCGCCGAGGAGTTTTTTAACTACCTCAGTAACTTCAGCCCCAGAAATAGGAGAGCCCACCACAGATTCCCCAGGCACCGCTTCCTCAAAGGAAGACGTGTTGGTGGGATTGAGGAGGTCTTCAAAGTATTCCCTCCACCTATCCACAACATCCGCAGTCGAAGTCAGCAGAACACCATCCGCACCATACACGGTGTTGATAGTGCACTGCTTCCCTTTCCTGAGGCGGCGTATGATGGTCCAGAATCGCTTCGAAGCCGTCCGGAAGTCGTTTTCCATGGCTTCCCTGAACTCTTCCCATGTCCGAGTTTTGCTGCACACTGCTTGGCCCGTCGATACCCGTCCACTGCCTCCGGAGTCCTATGAGCCAAAAGAACCCGATAGGACTCCTTCTTCAGCTTGACGGCATCCCTCACTGCTGGTGTCCACCAATGGGTTCTGGGATTACCACCACGAGAGGCACCAACGACCTTGCGGCCACAGCTCCAATCACCGGCCTCGACAATAAAGGTTCAGAACATGGTCCAGTCGGACTCAATGTCCAGCGCCTCCCTCGTGATATGTTCAAAGTTCTTCCAGGGGTGGGAATTGAAACTCTCTCTGACAGGAGACTGCCAGACGTTCCCAGCAGACCCTCACAATGCGCTTGGGCCTGCCAGGTCTGTCCGGCATCCTCCCCCACCATCGCAGCCAACTCACCACCAGGTGGTGATCGGTAGAAAGCTCCGCCCCTCTCTTCACCCGAGTGTCCAAAACATGAAAGCGCAAATCCGATGACACAACTACAAAGTCGATCATGGAACTGCGGCCTAGGGTGTCCTGGTGCCAAGTGCACATATGGACACCCTTATGTTTGAACATGGTGTTTGTTATGGCTCTCCTCTCTGAGCTGTTACCTTACCATGGTAGAGGAGTTTGCGTGTCCTAATGATCCTAGGAGCTTGTTGTCTGGGGGCTTTCATTCATGGTAGGGTCTCCCAAGACAAACAGGTACTAGGTGAGTGATCAGACAAAGAGCAGCTCAAAGACTTCTATGGAATTACAACAAAATGGACTCAGATTTCCCTTGCCCGGACACGGGTCACCGGGGCCCCCCTCAGGAGCCAGGCCCAGAGTTTGGGCACGATGACGAGTGCCTGTCCCCATGGGGCCCGGCCGGGCACAACTCGAAGAGGCCACGTGGGTCATCCTTCCAATGGGCTCACCACTCATGGGAGGGGCCATAGAGGTCGGATGCATCGTGAGCCGGGCGGAAGCCGAAGGCAGGGCACTTGGCGGTCCGATCCTCGGCTACACAAGCTAGCTCTTGGGACGTGGAACGTCACCTCACTGGGGGGGAAGGAGCTTGAGCTAGTGCGCGAGGTAGAGAAGTTCCGGCTGGATATAGTCGGACTCACCTCGACGCACAGCAAGGCTCTGGAACCAGTTTTCTCGAGAGGGACTGGACTCTCTTCCACTCTGGCGTTGCCGGCAGTGAGAAGCGACGGGCTGGGGTGGCAATTCTCTTTCCCCCCCGGCTCAAAGCCTGCACGTTGGAGTTCAACCCAGGGGACGAGAGGGTAGCTTCCCTCCGCCTTCGGGTGGGGGGACGGGTCCTGACTGTTGTTTGTGCTTACGCACCAAGCAACAGTTCAGAGTACCCACCGTTTTAGGGTACACTCGAGGGAGTACTGGAAAGTGCTCCCCCGGGAGATTCCCTTGTCCTACTGGGGGACTTCAACGCTCATAATGGCAACGACCGTGAAACTTGGAGAGGCGTGATTGGGAAGAATGGCCGCCCGGATCTAAACCAGGAAATGTGTTCCGTAAAAAAACGTCCGACCGGAACTCTCTAATAACTAAAGTTCCTTGGGTGAATAATGTAAACTCACTACACCGGTATGTTTTAGCGCTTTCATGGCGAATTTACTGACATATATAAGTAAGAAGTTTACACTACTTTATATTAGAAATGGCAACAGCGGAGGATGAATGTCCCATAACAAGAAGATAGGAAAAAAGAAGAGGTTTATTGACAACGGTGTCCAGACGGACTATAAAGGCGGATGCGTACAAATTTTCAGGACTTATGCAAATCCCAAATACAGATCAGCAGGTACCAGAAGGAAAGAAAAGTTGCTTTTGCGAAACAAAACGCCATGTAATGTCTTACCTTATACACACACTATAATAATACTCATATGTTGAAGCACAGTACAATCCAACAAACTGTGCGTCTTCATAGCTCACCAAAGTCGTACTAAAACATGTTGAGGGATTTTTGAGCGCTGTGTGTAATGTTCTATATTTTCAAAGCAACATATACAATGTTGGTGTTGTTTACTTGAGTCATATTGCCATCATAGTGCTGTCTACACATAACTCTTATGTGTGACTGCCATCTACTGGTCACACTTATCATTTCACCATGTACCAGATAAAATAGCTTCGAGATCGGCAAGCACAGCCAAACTCATTCCGTACATTGGGCGTACTGGGTTATAAGGCGCACTGTCGAGTTTTGAGAAAAGGAAAGCATTTTAAGCGTGCCTTATAGTCTGAAAAAATACGGTCGTAACTTTGAACAATGTGCAAAACATATTTACATGAATATGAATGGCTGGACGTTATATAATATGCTGTACAGTATGTATTGCATATTATTAAGGAACACTCCAGCTGAATTAATTATCGGTGGCATAAAACAGGGGTTCCTCATCTTTTGATGTCACAAATGTGGTCGTCTCTGCCAAATTTCTGATGGACAGAGGTATAGTTCCTCAGACAGAAGATGATAACATCAGGGTTTATTGAGCATGGCATATTCTGAAAAGTTATTTTTAACTTGAATTAAAAAAAAAAAAAAAAAGAAATGAGTGACCGAACAACAAACTGCAACAAAGCGAAGACAACAGACACACAAGTGGTTTGGCACATTGCCATGGAAACAACTAAACATTTTAAGTAGCTGCTGTCATGTCTTCAATTGAATTTTGCTTTCATGTCTCCCCATTATTCAAATTCGTCTCCAAAGGTTTTTATTTATTTATTTTTTTTAACACAGGTCCATAACGTAGTTTGTCACTTCATGTACGCTCTGGCGTACATGAAGAGACACCTATGTGATCATGCCATAAAATAAGTACAATATACATCATTTTTAAATCAAAACAACTATTAATTTTTATAGTTATTTAGTTTGCATGATTATTTGTAAAAATACAATTTTAATGGGATAATACAATTAAATGTAGCTGTGTCATTTTAAAATACCTGCCATAGACCTGTTGCTTATAGGAGATCCAATGGGACACATTAAATAAATGAATAAATCTTAATAATTACTTAGATGTGTCATTAATTAATTACTATTGTAAATAAATGCATGAATGTCTTATAAATGTGTCATTCATGTATGCAATGTAAAAGTGCATTCATCGATTATATACCGCTTATCGGGGTCGCGGGTGGTTGGCGCCTACCCCAGCTACACTTAGGCAGAAGGCAGGCTTCAATTATTTAATCCATGAACCAATTATTTAGAATTTTAAAGGAGCCATATGTAAGAATATGGCCAGAAATGGTACTGCAATCACGGTCAAAATCCTGTAGTCCCCTCCCCCTCTCCCTGACTGAGGTTGCCAGGTACGCAGACAAATCCAGCTCGATGGCATGTTCTCCCCGTGAATGCGTGGGTTCCCTCCGGGTACTCCGGCTTCCTCCCACTTCCAAAGACATGCACCTGGGGATAGGTTGATTAGCAACACTAAAAATTGGCCCTAGTGTGTGAATGTGAGTGTGAATGTTGTCTGTCTATCTGTGTTGGCCCTGCGATGAGGTGGCGACTTGTCCAGGGTGTACCCCGCCTTCCGCCCGATTGTAGCTGAGATAGGCGCCAGCGCCCCCCGCAACCCCGAAAGGGAATAAGCGGTAGAAAATGGATGGATGGATGTTGAAGCACGGTACAATGCAACAAGCTGTGGGCCTTCATAGCTCACCAAAGTCGTACTAAAACATGTTGAGGGATTTTTGAGCGCTGTGTGTAATGTTCTATATTTTCAAAGCAACATATACAATGTTGGTGTTGTTTACTTGAGTCATATCGCCATCATATTGCTGTCTACACATAACTTTTATGTGTGACTGCCATCTACTGGTCACACTTATCATTTCACCATGTACCAGATAAAATAGCTTCGAGGTCGGCAAGCACAGCCAAACTCATTCCGTACATTCGGCGCACTGGGTTATAAGGCGCACTGTCGAGTTTTGAGAAAAGGTAAGGATTTTAAGCGTGCCTTATAGTCTGAAAAAATACGGTCGTAACTTTGAACAATGTGCAAAACATATTTACATGAATATGAATGGCTGGACGTTATATAATATGTTGTACAGTATGTATTGCATATTATTGAGGAACACTCCAGCTGAATTAATTATCGGTGGCATAAAACAGGGGTTCCTCATCTTTTGATGTCACAAATGTGGTCGTCTCTGCCAAATTTCTGATGGACAGAGGTATAGTTCCTCAGACAGAAGATGATAACATCAGGGTTTATTGAGCATGGCATATTCTGAAAAGTTATTTTTAACTTGAGTTTAAAAAAAAAAAAAAAAGAAATGACTGACCGAACAACAAACTGCAACAAAGCGAAGACAACAGACACACAAGTGGTTTGGCACATTGCCATGGAAACAACTAAACATTTTAAGTAGCTGCTGTCATGTCTTCAATTGAATTTTGCTTTCATGTCTCCCCATTATTCAAATTCGTCTCCAAAGGTTTTTATTTATTTATCTTTTTTAACACAGGTCCATAACGTAGTTTGTCTCTTCATGTACGCTCTGGCGTACATGAAGTGACACCTATGTGATCATGCCATAAAATAAGTACAATGTACATCATTTTTAAATTAAAACAACTATTAATTTTTATAATTATTTAGTTTGCATGATTATTTGTAAAAATAAAATGTTAATGGGATAATACAATTAAATGTAGCTGTGTCATTTTAAAATACCTGCCATAGACCTGTTGCTTATAGGGGATCCAATGGGACACATTAAATAAATGAATAAATCTTAATAATTACTTAGATGTGTTATTAATTAATTACTATTGTAAATAAATGCATGAATGTCTTATAAATGTGTCATTCATGTATGCAATGTAAAAGTACATTCATCGATTATCTACCGCTTATCGGGGTCGCGGGTGATTGGCGCCTACCCCAGCTACACTTAGGCAGAAGGCAGGCTTCAATTATTTAATCCATGAACCAATTATTTGGAATTTTAAAGGAGCCATATGTAAGAATATGGCCAGAAATGGTACTGCAATCACGGTCAAAATCCTGTAGTCCCCTCCCCCTCTCCCTGACTGAGGTTGCCAGGTACGCAGACAAATCCAGCTCGATGGCATGTTCTCCCCGTGAATGCGTCGGTTCCCTACGGGTACTCCGGCTTCCTCCCACTTCCAAAGACATGCACCTGGGGATAGGTTGATTAGCAACACTAAAAATTGGCCCTAGTGTGTGAATGTGAGTGTGAATGTTGTCTGTCTATCTGTGTTGGCCCTGCGATGAGGTCGCGACTTGTCCAGGGTGTACCCCGCCTTCCGCCCGATTGTAGCTGAGATAGGCGCCAGCGCCCCCCGCAACCCCGAAAGGGAATAAGCGGTAGAAAATGGATGGATGGATGTTGAAGCACGGTACAATCCAAAAAGCTGTGCGGCTTCATAGCTCACCAAAGTCGTACTAAAACATGTTGAGGGATTTTTGAGCGCTGTGTGTAATGTTCTATATTTTCAAAGCAACATATACAATGTTGGTGTTGTTTACTTGAGTCATATTGCCATCATATTGCTGTCTACACATAACTTTTATGTGTGACTGCCATCTGCTGGTCACACTTATCATTTCACCATGTACCAGATAAAATAGCTTCGAGGTCGGCAAGCACAGCCAAACTCATTCCGTACATTCGGCGCACTGGGTTATAAGGCACACTGTCGAGTTTTGAGAAAAGGAAAGCATTTTAAGCGTGCCTTAGAGTCTGAAAAAATACGGTCGTAACTTTGAACAATGTGCAAAAAATATTTACATGAATATGAATGGCTGGACGTTATATAATATGTTGTACAGTATGTATTGCATATTATTGAGGAACACTCCAGCTGAATTAATTATCGGTGGCATAAAACAGGGGTTCCTCATCTTTTGATGTCACAAATGTGGTCGTCTCTGCCAAATTTCTGATGGACAGAGGTATAGTTCCTCAGACAGAAGATGATAACATCAGGGTTTATTGAGCATGGCATATTCTGAAAAGTTATTTTTAACTTGAATTAAAAAAAAAAAAAAAAAAGAAATGACTGACCGAACAACAAACTGTAACAAAGCGAAGACAACAGACACACAAGTGGTTTGGCACATTGCCATGGAAACAACTAAACATTTTAAGTAGCTGCTGTCATGTCTTCAATTGAATTTTGCTTTCATGTCTCCCCATTATTCAAATTCGTCTCCAAAGGTTTTTATTTATTTATTTTTTTTTAACACAGGTCCATAACGTAGTTTGTCTCTTCATGTACGCTCTGGCGTACATGAAGAGACACCTATGTGATCATGCCATAAAATAAGTACAATGTACATCATTTTTAAATTAAAACAACTATTAATTTTTATAATTATTTAGTTTGCATGATTATTTGTAAAAATAAAATGTTAATGGGATAATACAATTAAATGTAGCTGTGTCATTTTAAAATACCTGCCATAGACCTGTTGCTTATAGGGGATCCAATGGGACACATTAAATAAATGAATAAATCTTAATAATTACTTAGATGTGTCATTAATTAATTACTATTGTAAATAAATGCATGAATGTCTTATAAATGTGTCATTCATGTATGCAATGTAAAAGTACATTCATCGATTATCTACCGCTTATCGGGGTCGCGGGTGATTGGCGCCTACCCCAGCTACACTTAGGCAGAAGGCAGGCTTCAATTATTTAATCCATGAACCAATTATTTGGAATTTTAAAGGAGCCATATGTAAGAATATGGCCAGAAATGGTACTGCAATCACGGTCAAAATCCTGTAGTCCCCTCCCCCTCTCCCTGACTGAGGTTGCCAGGTACGCAGACAAAACCAGCTCGATGGCATGTTCTCCCCGTGAATGCGTGGGTTCCCTCCGGGTACTCCGGCTTCCTCCCACTTCCAAAGACATGCACCTGGGGATAGGTTGATTAGCAACACTAAAAATTGGCCCTAGTGTGTGAATGTGAGTGTGAATGTTGCCTGTCTATCTGTGTTGGCCCTGCGATGAGGTGGCGACTTGTCCAGGGTGTACCCCGCCTTCCGCCCGATTGTAGCTGAGATAGGCGCCAGCGCCCCCCGCTACCCCGAAAGGGAATAAGCGGTTGAAAATGGATGGATGGATGGACTGGGCAACTCCAAGGAATTTCAAACTTCCACTGACACTTACTAGGGGTTGAGGTGCTGGGACCTTAATAGCATTGATGCTGGCGTTTGAACTTTGCGCTTATAACAATCTGAATGGTTCTTTTCCTCTTTGTTCTGGAAGACAAGACGTCCACAGTTTCCAAAAACTATTTGAAATGTGGACCACAGAAGACTTTTCCACTTTGCATCAGTCCATCTTAGATGAGCTCTGGCCCATCGATTTTCTACCGCTTATCAGGGTCGCGGGTGATTGGCGCCTACCCCAGCTACACTTGGACAGAAGGCACTTCTGGGTGTTGTTGATAAATGGCTTTTGCTTTGCATAGTACAGTTTTAACTTGCACTTACAGTTAACTTGCACTTACAGATGTAGCGACAAACTGTAGTTACTGACAGTGGTTTTCTGAAGTGTTCCTGGGCCCGGGTGGTGATTTCCTTTCCACACTGCTGTGGCTTGTTGATGTAGTACCGCCTGAGGGATCGAAGGTCCGTAATATCATCGCTTACGTGCAGTGATTTTGCCAGATTCTCTGAACCTTTTGACGATATTACAGACCGTAGATGGTGAAATCCATTAATTCCTTGCAATAGCTCCTTGAGAAATGTTTTTCTTAAACTGTTCGACAATTTGTTCATGCATTTGTTCACAAAGTGGTGACCCCTCGCCCTATCCTTGTTTGCGAATGACTGAGCATTTCATTGAAGCTGCTTTTATACCCAGTCATGGCGCCCATCTGTTCCCAATTAGCCTGTTCACCTGTGGAATGTTCCAAATAAGTGTTTGATGAACATTCCTCAACTTCATCAGTCTTTTTTGAAAAAATGTTGCTAGCATCAAATTCCAAATGAGCTAATATTTGCAAAAAATAACAAAGATTTACAGTTCGAACGTTATATATCTTGTATTTGCAGTCTATTTAATTGAATATAAGTTGAAAAGGATTTCCAAATCATTGTATTCTGTTTTTATGTACCATTTACACAATGTGCCAACTTCACTGTTTTGGGGTTTGTAATTTATTCGGTCTCTTTTGACCCTCCATAGTTGCTAGGCCTAGTGGTTGGCGATCCCAGTCATGAAATTGGCATTGGGTAAACATTATATACAGTGCATGCAAAGATAAGAATTCTTCAAATCTGACAGAAATTCAGAACTCCGGAAAAATTTAAATTTAACAGTTTATTATTGCCGCGATACAGTTTGCAGTGATGAGTATTGGTGTTGTGGCCAGTGAGAGACCATTTAAACCCACACAAAAGCAGAATCGCTGGTTGTCAGCAGCCTTTGACAGGGAGAGCACTTCAAAGTGGTTTCATCTCACATGAAGCACTCATGAGCGTTATAATCCCAGTGTATTATTAGCATCTGTGTGTGTGTGTGTGTGTGTGTGCGTGCGTGCGTGCGTGCGTGCGTGCGTGCATGTGGGTGGGTGTGCAGATGAATGCAGATAACAGTTCGACGCCTGCCCACCTTACAAACTAACAAACTTACACACGCCGTGCATTCCAGAGAACGCATGAAAAGTAAGCACACACACTGTCAGGGTCACCAAAGGGCAACCTCCGGAAAAGTAAAAAGTTTTAAGGTATTTGGAGCGGGGGGCGGGGGGGTCGAGGGCGAGGGGGGGGGGACACTATGCAATTTATTATCATTTTGAGATTTACATCATTTTATTTTGAAAGATCCAAAATACAGTCTGGACCTCCTTTGCAGGAAAAAGCACGCTGTGTGCCTTCACGTCTCAGAAGTGGTGCGGTAATGTTGGCTGGTGTGGATGGAGTGACAGGAGGATAAAGTCCCAACAGAGTGGGTGGTGTGAATCCTTGCTATTATTATATTAATAATATTGATGAATTATATTTATAATAATTTTGTTATTATCCATACATCCATCCATTTTCTACCGCTTATTCCCTTTGGGGTTGCGGGGGGCGCTGGTGCCTATCTCAGCTACAATCGGGCGGAAGGCGGCCTACACCCTGGACAAGTCGCCACCTCATCGCAGGGCCAACACAGATAGACAGACAACATTCACACACTAGGGCCAATTTTTTAGTGGTGCTAATCAACCTATCTCCAGGTGCATGTCTTTGGAGGTGGGAGGAAGCCGGAGTACCCGGAGGGAACCCACGCAGCGACACAGAAAGATCCTGAGCCCGGGATTGAACCCAGGACTACTCAGGACCTTCGTATTGTGAGGCAGACACACTAACCCCTCTGCCACCCTGGTGCCCATTATGTTGTTATATTATAATAACAATGAATTATATTTGTAATGCACTTTACATTTTTTTAAATCTCAAAGTGCTACAAAGTATATATATTATAATAACAATGAATTATATTTGTAATGCACTTTACATTTTTTTAAATCTCAAAGTGCTACAAAGTATATAAAAAATTTAAAAAAAAGGTTAAAAATAATAATTGAAAGTTTGAATGTTTAATAGAAAATTATATTAGTGCCAAGGTCTCTGCGGATGCACACACCATTACTATTGCAACAGATTTAAGGTAAAAGATTTATTTTAGAAGGACATATGTTATATGTTTAGATACATACATGCATAGTAACCCACGCCCACCCACACATGCAATGTGAAATAACCCTAACTAACAACTAACCTTTGCATGCTAGCCCAGAGGACTGCGGCCTGTGGTTTTAGTGGCTCCCTGAAAATGTATGATAATAGAAAACATTTTTGTTCTAATATGGTTTCTGTAGGACAACATGACACAAACCTCCTTAATTGTTACACTGTTTGTATTAAACATGATTCTCTGATGAGTGTATTTGACGAGCACCGTTGTGTCCTTCTCATTTTGGCGATCCTTAGTCCACCGTAGTTTGTTTATATGTATAACTTTGTTCAAGATGCCAGTGGGAGACACATTTCATGCCACTCATTCTTTGTCTCATTTTGTCCACCTGTCACACCTATGGATCATGTTTTGTTTTGTCATGTTATGTTTTTGATTTTGGACAATCAGTCACGTTTTGCACTTCCTGGTTTTGTTTGTTTCCATGCCAACCTCATTAGTTTTCACCTGTCACGTCCCTGTTCTCAGCCTCACCTGTTTTCACTAATCATCACAGCTACTTAAGTCACTCTTTTTCTGTTTATCATTCTGGGATCTTCACACTCACACTCACCCTACCCATGCTGTTCAAACCTTCACGTCCTCGTCCACAGTTCCATGCCGTGTAAGTTTTTGTATTTATGCCATTGTGCTAGTTTTGTTTTGTTTGTATATAGTCATGCCATTGTGCTGTTTTGTTTTAAGTACAGTATAGATTTTTATCCGCCACAGAGCGCGTCCTTGGTTTGCCTTTTTGTAGTTTGTTTGTTTATTTAATAAATCATGTACCTGAATTTACGCCTGGCTCGTCCTGTAATCCCGCTGCGTCGAAGGAGCACACGCCATCCATGTCCAAGCCTAGTTCTGACACCACCACCTTTTATACTGTGCATGAATGCACAAAGGTGAGTTTTGTTGCTGTTATTGACTTGTGCGGAGTGCTCATCAGACATATTTGGTCAGTGCATGACTGCAACTAATCGATGGTAACATGCTATTTAGGCTTGCTTTATTGTACATATTGCATCGTTATGCCTCGTTTGTAGCTATATTTGAGCTGATTTAATTTCCAATGTACTCTGTGTATTTAATGTATATCTGCATTTCTCATGACACAATATCTGTAATTGCCTGCATTTCTGGTCGTGGTTTGTGTGCTCTGCTGTTCCAGACCACAGCAAACGTTACCAAGCTTGCATAGATTGTTATAAATCCATTAAAAGAAGACAGCCTGCCATTTCCTTTAACTTGGATACACTTCTATACGTTTGGCCATTCTAAAAAAGTCATTTCCAGGAGTTATCTCATCCTCAGAGGAAGTTTTACTAATGGTTTCCAATTTTGTAAAAAAGTTTAGAATAAATAATACATGTCAACATTTTTGTCAACAAAGATTTGTGTCAGCCTGCGACACATAGTCATTTTGATAGTAGCCCATTACAGCTAATATAGACACCTACGTCCTGTCTATATTAGATATAGGACTTTTAAAGTAATTTCAATAGTAGGCTAAAATAGCTGACATAGACACTTTTGTCATGTGTTGACTTCATTATAACACTTATATAAGACTTTTAAAGTCATTTTGATAGTAGGCTAAAATAGCTAATATAGACACTTAGGTTAATGTGTTGTCTTCATTGTAACACTTATACAAGGCTTTTAATTTTTTGTGGCTCCTGAGTTTTATTTTTGGTCCCATATGGCTCTTTCAACATTTTTGGATGCCGACCCCTGTCCTAACACTATCACTTAGAACTGCTTTAAAGAAATAGTGAAAGGAGATTTTCTTATTCAAACGAGGATAGCTGGTCCATACTATGTGTCATACTTGATCATTTCGCGATATTGCCATATTTTTGCTGAAAGGATTTAGTAGAGAACATCGACGATAAAGTAATTCACAAACAAGGAGGGGGCGAGTGTCACCACTTTGTAAGCAAATTGTCGAACAGTTTTAGAACAGCATTTCTCAACGAGCTATTGCAAGGAATTTGGGGATTTTACCATCTATGGTCCGTAAAATCATCAAAAGGTTCAGAGAATCTGGAGAAATCACTGCACGTAAGCGAAGATATTACGGACCTTTGATCCCTCAGGCCGTACTGCTTCAAAAACCAACATAAGTATGTAAATGATATCACTACATGGGCTCAGAAAACACTTCATAAAACCACTGTTAGTAACTACAGTTGGTCGCTACATCTGTAAGTGAAAGTTAAAATTCTACTATGCAAAGCGAAAGCCATTTATCAAAAACACCCAGGAACGCCGCCGGCTTCGCTGGGACCAAGCTCATCTAAGATGGAGTGATGCAAAGTGGAAAAGTGTTCTATGGTCTAACGAGTCCATATTTCAAATTTTATTTGGTAACTGTGGACGTGGTGTCCTCGGGAACAAAGAGTAAAATAACCATTTGGATTGTTATAGGCGCAAAGTTCAAAAGCCAGCTTCTGTGATGGTATGGGGGTGTATTAGTGCCCAGGCCATGGGTAACTTACACATCTGTGAAGGCACCATTAATGCTGAATGGTCCATACAGGTTTTGGAACAACATATGTTGTCATCCAAGCAACGTTATCATGGGCGCCCCTGCTTATTTCAGCAAAACAATGCCAAGCAACGTGTTACAACAGCGTGGCTTCGTAGTAAAAGACTGTGGGTACTTTCCAGGTCCAGAAATGTGTCCCATCGAAAATATGTGACGCATTATGAAGCGTAAAGTACTACAGCGGAGATCGCGGATTGTTGAACGACTAAAGTTTTGCATAAAACAAGAATGGGAAAGAATTCCACTTTCAAAGATTCAACAATTAGTTTCCTCAGTTCCCAAAAGTTTGAATGTCGTTAAAAGAAAATGTGTTGTAACACAATGGTGAACATCCCCTTTCCCAACTACTTTGGCACGTGTTGCAGCCATGAAATTCTAAGTTAATTATTATTTGCAAAAAAAAAAATAAAGTTTATGAGTTTGAACATCAAATATCTTGGCTTATCTCAGCTACAATCGATTGTAGCTGAGATAGGCGCCAGCGCCCCCCGTGACCCCAAAAGGGAATAAGCGGTAGAAAATGGATGGATGGATATCTTGGCTTTGTAGTGCATTCAATTGAATATGGGTTGAAAATTATTTGCAAATCATTGTATTCCGTTTATATTTACATCTTACACAATTTCCCAACTCATATGGAAACGGGGTTTGTAATTGATTACCCATTATTTCTATGGGCCACAGCTCCATATACCGGCAATACTAAAAATATGCATGTAGATTAATAAGATCCACAACAAGACAATGATATTCACTATTGCACATGTATGCAGATTGTAGGTGTCAAAAATATGAATTGATTTACAAATATTATGAATATTTTTTATTTCCAGGTGTACATGTCACAACTGTGTGAACATGGAGACAGTGGCTGAGTGTGCCTGCTGTCATGAACTAGAGGCAGTGGCCAGAAAAATGGAGCAGGAAGGGGTGGAGACGTGCATCATAGACCACCCTGGCTTTCAATCTGTGTGTCTGGATGAACGGGTGCTGCAGACAGCGTATTATGCCTACAAACAGCAATATGGCGTGCTGCAGCAACAGCAAACTGAGTGAGGCACTAATAAGTTTAAATAATTCTTTATTCTAGCAACCTTTGGAAGATAAGTCAGAATGAGCACTTTATCTTTTTCTTATTCTGTGAAATGTACTGTGCTACAATGTACATGACATTATATATCATAGAAGTATTACATACATGGACCGTAGATGTCAAAAATATTTACATTTTACTGCAACAGTAAATGACAAATGAATAGAATGCATGACAATGTATTTTGCATCTCAGAGAACAGTAAATCACTGTGTATCCATGTCCGGATAATAACAGGTGCCATAATTTGCTATCAACTATTTTGTACTTGCAGGCGAAGATAATACACAGCATATCGACAGTTTGTCTGCTTCTGCTGGGGATATCTGGGGAAGGAGATAAGGGTGGCACTACTAGCTTGTGTAGTACATAAGATTAGAACAACATTTCCATTGATGGACTACACGGGGTTCCAACCAGAATCCACATGGACACTGTAGTTAACGCTTAGCGAAGCGACTCCTGTGCTTGGCGATGGCTTCCTCCTTGTCTGGCTTCTTCAGTTCATCACAGAGGAAGGGAGGCACATCCACGGTGACGCTGACTGGTGTTCTCTCGTCAGGAGTCTGTCTGCAGCCAGCAACAACCTCCCTGATCAAGTCATCTACGTAGCCTGCAAAATACAATTGTACAGTAATACACTCATGGAGAGTGAAACCTGACAGTATTATTATCATGATACAAAGTGTCGAGTGTTTACATGTTTTGTGTCTTCCACACTTACAGTACGTTGGCTCTGTCACGATTTTCTTGACCACATGCCTCCCTGCTTTATACTTCGGGTAGCGTACTGCATAGCGCTCAGCACCCGCTTGTGTAGTGGCTATAGGGCGGCTCGAGTTTTCATTCCAGTGCAGACCAGCAAGCAGGTTCCTAGGTGTGGTAACAGAATAATGTAATAATTAGACATTGTGTACTTTACTCAACAGGGAGAACAGATACATTTGAACGTGTGTATTTAATGATGTTGTATAATTATATGCAAAAGTACTAAAGTGTGGCACACACTAGTGACACTTAGATTAGTGTGGAAACATACCTGCACAGCATTCCGAAGTATGAGAAGACATACATTTTCTGTGCGAACTGTACAAGATAAAAGACACTTTATTCAGTCATGCGTCCATACAATGTGTGTGTAAATTTATAAATTGTTTGTAAATTTGAATACAAATGTTTGTATATTAAACTGTTTATAGTCAGCTATTAAAGATTGATCTCCTGCAATAATGAAGCTGTTTTGTTTTTAATTTTAACACCACGCCAGAATTGTTTGCAATCTTTCTCACCGAGATGCCGAGCCACTATGTTGGACCTCTAACATGATCTTGCTTACACTGACTGTATCAAGGCTGCATTTAGTATGCTCTAGTATTTTGCTGCCTGGCCCCCGTAGTCCTAGTGGCAGGTGGTAACTACCGACGCCACCTACAGGCGATCAGCCTAATTCTTACCTGTATGATAAGGCTATGGAACGCCTCCACCTTGGAAGTCTGGTGTTCACCCGACAGCATGGCGATATCTTTCAGCAGGGACTTGTTGTTGACCACCTCCTCCAGTTTCACTGCTGAGCGTGAACCTAAACATACATTTAAAATAGAACAATGTTTCTACAAAAATGTTCCAGTCAACTTGAAAACTGGTTATTTACTTATAAGTGTATCTGAATTTTTTTGACTTTCAAAAGATGTGCAGGAAAATACTGCTAGTCCAGGGGTAGGGAACCTATGGCTCGCGAGCCAGATGTGGCTCTTTTGATGACTGCATCTGGCTCTCGGATAAATCTGAGCTGACATTGCTTAACATGATAAGTAATGAATGATTCCACTTGGAATCACAGTGTTAAAAATAACGTTCAAAATATAAAACATTCTCATGCATTTTTATTCCATCCATCCGTTTACTACCGCACCTGTTCAAGAAGTTGCGTAATGGTAAGAAGTTATTTATTTATTATTGGTTAGTGTGGGGCTTGCCCCTCTGGGGGTTCTTCAGACCACCAAGCACCGAAATGAGAGCCTCTTTCAGGGTTACAATATTGTTTTATTTTTCAATAAGTCTCTCAGTTGCTGTCCAGCAATTGTATTTTTGTCTTTCGTTCTCACTCACGCTCTGGCTCCAGCCCCAACCCCGCCTCTCCTACTGGCTGCTGCTTATAACAGAGCGACAGGTGATTAGATGTCAAGGCCCAGGTGGACCATCTATGCACCTGTCGCTGATTTCGAGGCCTGTCCTGGCACACCCCAGTTCGCTGCAGGCCCACAGGCCACGCCCCCTCCACAGTTAACTTCAGAATAACAATGTTATTACAAAGAATAAGAGACCTCGTATACCCTAGACATGTTGGTCTTACTTAAAAATGCACACATTTAGTTGTGTTCAGTGTTAAGAAAAATATTATATGGCTGTTACGGAAATACTTTTTGAAATATTTGGCTTTTTGCTCTCTCAGCCAAAAAGGTTCCCGACCCCTGTGCTAGTCCCTCACTGCTTCCGGGCAACTTATTTGCCTACTCACTTGGTTTGAGCCATTTCTTTTGCAGCCTTCTTCGTGCAGTTGTCCATCAGCACACATTGGGAGGAAGTCCCCATGGTCCTTGGGGATGTTCTGAATGTGTCGCTCCACAGACTTCCACTTGGCAACTAGAAGTTCCCCCTCTCCAGACGCAGTAGACACTGCTGCCCAGTAGAGGTGGTTGATTATACTTAGCACCCAGGGCTTCAGGTCTTCTCAGTCCTTGAGCTTAAAAATTGCCTTCAGTTTCTTCCCGATGGCTACAAACAGAATGAAGCAAAAATGTGTGGATTAAATACAATATCGTATTCATCTGATCACTAATATGTACATACTACTTCACAACTTGTCATGCATACAAATAATCCAACTAACGTTTTGCAGCATGCCAGATGTCATAGCAGTGCCGTGTATTGGGCATGTTTTCGCGAATCCATTTAGCGATTTGTATGTGTCTGTCACCAGCACCCCGACATCCAGGTCCTAGCTGATCAGCAGTAGAGGTGGGTAGAGTAGCCAGAAATTGCACTAAAGTAAGAGTACTGTTACTTTAGAGATGTATTACTCAAGTAAAAGTAAGGAGTAGTCACCCAAATATTTACTTGAGTAAAAGTAAAATTATGTTGTGAAAAAAACACCTCAAGTACTGAGTAACTGATGAGTAACCTGTTCGTTTATTGATGACGGCAACAAGTAATGCACAAAAACATAAAAATAGCAATGAACAAATTCAGAGCCAGGAATATCTCTTAAGCAACTAAAACAATAATATATACTAAATAATATATATTTGGTTTTACACTGTATTGAAAAAAAATGTGAAAATTAAGTTTTATATTCGACCTGTTTTTTGTGCCTTTAAAAAAGATTTAGTGTGAGGCTTGGCTGGCATTGTGGTGCAGGTTTGTTCTCTCGGGGAAGCAGTCAGATATGGACACAGCGTGAAGGTAAGGAATGATGATTTATTTAACACTACAAAAACAGACTACGAACAGAAAACACTTGCACAAGGCACTAAAGACAAAACAAACAGAACTAGCATGGGAGCTAGAAAGAACTGAAAGCGCTAGCATGTGAGCTACGTAACAAACGAAGGAATAGCGTGGCAGCTAACGAGTACAAAAAGTATTTGACCACAATCGGGGATCAGCGACGTCACCTGTTGTATCGAACAGAAACTAGACTGCGAGAAAGAAAGAACAAAGAAGGCAGGCTTAAATACAGGAACGTAATCACAAGTTAGGTGCGGTTAAAGAACAAGATGCAGGTGACACTAATATGTGACTATTGCAATGGAAACAAAACAGGATGTGCCACCAGGAACTAAGGAAGTCAAATAACAAAACACGATACAAAGACGCAACAAAAACAGAATATGACATGATCCAAGTAGTGGATCATGACATTTAAAACTCTACATCAAAACACTCTACCTCTAACAACCAAAAAGCTGTGAAGACGATAATGCTGTGTTCCAAATTTAAGTTATTTACTGAGATTGAGTCAGCCTATGGCTTTGCACTTTGTTTATTTTATATACCGTATTTCCTTGAATTGCCCTCAGGGCATATAGTATGCGCCTGCCTTGATTACTGCCGGGTCAAACTCGCTTCACAAAATAATTAGCGCATGCTTAGTATTACCGCCTGGTCAAACTCGTGACATCACGAGTGGCACGTCCCCTGTCATTATTTTCAAAATGGAGGAGGCTGATTTCAATACCGGTACTTTGAAATCGCATTAAGGGAAGAAGATTAAGAGCTATTCAGTAGGATTTAAGGTCCAAGCTTACATCTCACTCAAATTTGTACTGCATGTCTTTGGTAAGTGCCGGAGTGAGAAGATGTTTTAAAATAATTAGCACATGCTTACTTTTACCGCATGCCTTTAGTAAGCGCAGGAGTGAGAAGAGGTTTTATATTAATTAGCGCCCCGGCGGCAATTCAAGGAAATACGGTATGTATTTTTTTGCATTCTATTTTAGTTACTTTGAATTTACAACCTCATGGCGCTGTTTTGTAAGTTTTTTATACTGTTTTGTACTGTTTTTATAGTTACTTTGATTATTATTTTCAACTGTTTGTTAATTCTGATATTTATAAATAAAGGTTTATAAAAAAAGTGTGTGCAGTTAGTCATGTGACCGCCTGGCTCTGTTTAATTGGTGAAACAGAGTCAAACTTTACCAGTGACTGCATTTGATTGGTGAAACGCAGGCATGTGAAAGATCCTACTTTGAAGGTCTGTCTGACTAAACAAAACAAACAAAGCGTGCATTAACAGATCGATAAAGATCAATAGCGAGTAGCCAGCTGAATATAGATAAATGGAGCAGAGTAAAAGTAGCGTTTCTTCTCTATAAATATACTCAAGTAAAAGTAAAAGTAAAACTACTCTTAGAAGTACAATTTATCCCAAAAGTTACTCAAGTAGATGTAACGGAGTAAATGTAGCCACCTCTGATCAGCAGCTCCACCATCCTCTTCAGTCCTTCCATCTCCATATGGTAGCTGCCATGACATTCGTTGCTCTGAAATATATAAAACAGAAAAGGAATGAGTAAAGAAAAAAAAGAAAAGGGGGCTTAGTATAAACTTAATGCAAGCTTGTGATTCATTGAAATGGTTAATGTTATTAAACAAATGTACTAGGATAATTCTGGAAAATCCCTTGTCTGTTTATTGTGTTACTAGTGTTTTAGTGAGATTAGATGGTCGTACCTGTACAACCTGAAGGTCAGCCCCGCACCTTTTTTCAGCACCAGTCGACAGGTGGTGGCGACGCCCATCTCTGCCCTTCGCAAGGGACCTTCTTCGAAACACGATCTTTCGAAATGATCGCTGCATAATACACTTTACTTTGTGTGTGTGGTCCAATCCATCAGTGTTCGCTTGACTTCTCTGTTCCATAGTAAAGTTTGACTGCCATCTTTCGGGAAACAATTAAACACCAGCTGTGGTTGTGTTGCTAAAGCCGGCCGCAATACACCGCTTACCACCTACAGCTTTCTTCTTTGATGTCTCCATTGTTCATTGAACAAATTGCAAAATATTCACCAACACAGATGTCCAGACTACTGTGGAATTTTGCGATGAAAACAGACGACTTAATAGTTGGGCACGATGCTGTCCCAAAATGTCCTCTACAATCCGTGACATCACGCGCAGGCGTCATCATACCGAGACGTTTTCAGCAGGATTTCTTGGCGCGAAATTTAAAATTGTACTTTAGTAAGCTAACTAAGCTAACGTATTGGCATGTGTTGCAATGTTAAGATTTCATCATTGATATATAAACTATCAGACTGCATGGTCTGTAGTAGTGGGTTTCAGTAGGCCTTTAACAACCTATAACATTAACACCTACCTACCTCTAATCCTAATTGAACCTAACCTAAGCTAACACTTAACACTATCCAATCCCAATGCAAATGAATAGTGGGTTTCACTATAAAGCACTTTGAGTGTTGAGAAATGCGCTATATAAAGCCAATCAATCATTAATTATCCACTGACTATAATCATAACCACTAATTTCAACACTTAACCCTAACCCTATCCTACTTACAGTACCATAATGTGAGGAAAAGTACTTTAAAAAAGTATTCAATTACAGTTACTTGTTACTTTTAACGGAATTATTGTTTAATAAGTTAGATTAATTACAAGACAAACTAAATCATGTGTTATTTTTTTAAACTTTCATATACAGTGTATCCGGAAGGTATTCACAGCATTGTTTCCACATTTTGTTATGTTACAGCCTTATCCCAAAATGTAATAAATTAATTTTTTGTCCACAAAATTCTACAGGCAATACAAGTTTTTAAATACATGTTTCAAATTTATTAGGATAAAACGACTTAACAATCACTTGTACTTAAGTATTCAGAGTCTTTGCTCAATACTTTGTTGATGCATTTTTGGCAGAAATTACCGCCTAAAGCCTCTTTGAATACGTTGCCATAAGCTCGGCACACCAATCTTTATCGGTTTTGCCCATTCCTCTTTGCGGCACCTCTCAAGTTCCATCAGATGAGAAGCATTGGTTTGCAATCAGCATGTCTCAGTATGCATTCATCTTTCCCTTCATTGGGACAGGTCGGCCTGTTCCTGCCACTGAAAAGCATCCCCACAGCATGATGCTGCCACTACTATGTTTAACTGTAGGGATGGTTTTGGCTTTGCGATGAGTGGTGCCTTGATTCCTCCAAACATGATGTCTCGCATTCCTGCTAAAGAGTTAAATCTTTGTCTCATTAACTGTCAGTTAAATCAGCTAACAATGTAGCCACTCTATTTTGCCTATAAACCGCTCTAAAAACTTTCACAGACCTCCATAAATGTTTTATTTTCAAAACCCAAAACCAATTAAGTTGGCACGTTGTGTAATTGGTAAATAAAAACAGAATAAACAAATCCTTTTCAATTTATATTCAATTGAATAGACTGATAAGACAAGATATTTAATGTTCGAACTGAAAATATTCTTTTTTTTTTTTGTGCAAATAATCATTAACGTAGAATTTAATGGCAGCAACAAATTGCAAAAAAGTTGGCACAAGGACATTTTTACCACTGTGTTACATGGTCTTTCCTTTTAACAACAATCGGTAAATGTTTGGGAACTGAGGAAACCAATTTTTGAAGCATTTCAGGTGGAATCCTTTCCCATTCTTACTTGATGTACAGCTTAAGTTGTTCAACAGTCCGGGGTCTCCATTGTAGTATTTTAGGCTTCATAATGTGCCACACATTTTCAACGGGAGAAAGGTCTGGACTAAAGGCAGACCAATCTAGTACCCGCGCTCTTTTACTATGAAGTCTTGCTGAAATAAGCAGGGTCGTCCATGAAAAAGACGTAGCTTGGATGGCAAATACAGTGGGGCAAAAAAGTATTTAGTCAGCCACCGATTGTGCAAGTTCTCCCACTTAAAATGATGACAGAGGTCTGTAATTTTCATCATAGGCTCACTTCAACTGTGAGAGACAGAATGTGAAAAAAAATCCAGGAATTCACATTGTAGAAATTATATAGAATTTATTTGTAAAGTATGGTGGAAAATAAGTATTTAGTTAACCATTCAAAGCTCTCACCGATGGAAGGAGGTTTTGGCTCAAAATCTCACGATACATGGCCCCATTCATTCTTTCCTTAACACGGATCAATCGTCCTGTCCCCTTAACAGAAAAACAGCCCCAAAGCATGATGTTTCCACCCCCATGCTTCACAGTAGGTGTGGTGTTCTTGGGATGCAACTCAGTATTCTTCTTCCTCCAAACACGACAAGTTGAGTTTATACCAAAATGGATATATGGATGATACAGCAGAGGATTGGGAGAATGTCATGTGGCCAGATGAAACCAAAATAGAACTTTGAGTTCCTTAAAAAAAGGTAAAAAAGCGCTGTACAAGTATATTATCAATACCTTGCTGCTTACATGCAGTGATTTCTCCAGATTCTCTAAACCTTTTGATGATAGTACGGACCGTACATGGTCCGCTAAATAGCTCGTTGATAAATTCTATTCTTAAACAATTTGCTCACACATTTGTTCAAAAAGTGGTGACCCTCGCCCCATCCTTGTTTGTGAATGACTGAGCATTTCATGGAAGCTGCTTGTTTACCCAGTCATGGCACCCACCTGTTTCCAATTAGCCTGTTCACATGTGGGATGTTCCAAATAAGTGTTTGATGAGCATTCCTAAATTGTCTCAGTCTCTTTTGCCACTTGTGACATTCACAAACAAAGATGGGGTGAGGGTCACCACTTTCAATCAATCAATCAATGTTTACTTATATAGCCCTAAATTACTAGTGTCTCAAAGGGCTGCACAAACCACTACGACATCCTCGGTAGGCCCACATAAGGGCAAGGAAAACTCACACCCAGTGGGACATCGGTGACAATAATGACCCAGTGGGACGTTGGTGACAATGATGACTATGAGAACCTTGGAGAGGAGGAAAGCAATGGATGTCGAGCGGGTCTAACATGATACTGTGAAAGTTCAATCCATAATGGATCCAACACAGTCGCGAGAGTCCAGTCCAAAGCGGATCCAACACAGCAGCGAGAGTCCCGTTCACAGAGGAGCCAGCAGGAAATCATCCCAAGCGGAGGCGGATCAGCAGCGCAGAGATGTCCCCAGCCGATACACAGGCAAGCAGTACATGGCCACCGGATCGGACCGGACCCCCTCCACAAAGGAGAGTGGGACATAGAAGAAAAAGAAAAGAAACGGCAGATCAACTGGTCTAAAAAGGGAGTCTATTTAAAGGCTAGAGTATACAAATGAGTTTTAAGGTGAGACTTAAATGCTTCTACTGAGGTGGCATCTCGGACTGTTACCGGGAGGGCATTCCAGAGTACTGGAGCCCGAAATGAAAAAGCTCTATAGCCCGCAGACTTTTTTTCGGCTTTAGGAATCACTAATAAGCCGGAGTCCTTTGAACGCAGATTTCTTGCCGGGACATATGGTACAATACAATCGGCAAGATAGGATGGAGCTAGACCGTGTAGTATTTTATACGTAAGTAGTAAAACCTTAAAGTCACATCTTAAGTGCACAGGAAGCCAGTGCAGGTGAGCCAGTACAGGCGTAATGTGATCAAACTTTCTTGTTGTTGTCAAAAGTCTAGCAGCCGCATTTTGTACCAACTGTAATCTTTTAATGCTAAACATGGGGAGACCCGAAAATAATACATTACAGTAATCGAGGCGAGACGTAACAAACGCATGGATAATGATCTCAGCGTCTTTAGTGGACAGAATGGAGCGAATTTTAGCGATATTACAGAGATGAAAGAAGGCCGTTTTAGTAACGCTTTTAATGTGTGCCTCAAAGGAGAGAGTTGGGTCGAAGGTAATACCCAGATTCTTTACCGTGTCGCCTTGTTTAATTGTTTGGTTGTCAAATGTTAGAGTTGTATTATTAAATAGAGTTCGGTGTCTAGCAGGACCGATAATCAGCATTTCCGTTTTTTTGGCGTTGAGTTGCAAAAAGTTAGCGAACATCCATTGTTTAATTTCATTAAGACACGCCTCCAGCTCACTACAATCCGGCGTGTTGGTCAGCTTTAGGGGCATGTAGAGTTGGGTGTCATCAGCATAACAGTGAAAGCTAACACCGTATTTGCGTATGATGTTACCTAGCGGCAGCATGTAGATGCTGAAGAGTGCAGGGCCAAGGACCGAACCCTGGGGAACTCCACACGTTACCTTAACGTAGTCCGAGGTCACATTGTTATGGGAGACACACTGCATCCTATCAGTAAGATAAGAGTTAAACCAAGACAGGGCTAAGTCTGACATACCAATTCGTGTTTTGATACGTTCTAATAAAATATTATGATCGACAGTATCGAAAGCAGCGCTAAGATCGAGGAGCAGCAACATAGATGACGCATCAGAATCCATCGTTAGCAATAGATCATTAGTCATTTTTGGGAGGGCTGTCTCCGTGGAGTGATTTGCCCTGAAACCGGATTGAAAGGTTTCACATAGATTGTTAGACGCTAAGTGTTCATTTAACTGCTCCGCAACAATTTTTCGAGGATTTTTGAAATAAAGGGAAGGTGAGACACCGGTCGGTAGTTTACCATGAGGTCAGGATCGAGGTTAGGTCTTTTAAGAAGAGGATGAACAACCGCTTTTTTGAATGCTAGGGGAACAGTGCCCGAGGAAAGTGATAAGTTTATAATATTTAGCACTGATGGACCTAATAATACAAAGAGCTCCTTGATCAGTTTCCCAGGAAGATGGTCAAGTAAACATGTTGTTTGTTTTATTCCATTTATACGTTGTAACAATTCCTCTAATGTTATTTCCTCAAAACGAGAGAAACTATTTTGGAGGGCAGTATCCGCCGTTCTATTAACACTGACACAATCGTGTCAGTGTTAATAGAACCCCGTTGTAGCTGGGACGCATTGTCTTTAATCTCGTTTCTAATGACTTCAATTTTCTTACTAAAGAATTGCATAAAGTCATCAGCTGAGTGGGTGGAACTACTGGAAGGACTCCCTTGTTGGGTTAGCGATGCTACCGTACTAAACAAAAATTTAGGATCGTTTTTATTACGGTGGATGAGATTTGAGTAATATTTAGCTTTAGCTAAGGTAAGCATGCGTTTATAAGTTATTAAACCATCACTCCATGCTTGATGGTGCACCTCAAGTTTAGTCGTGCGCCATTAGCGTTCCAGCTTTCTGCATAATAATTTCTGAGCTCTAGTTTCTTCTGTAAACCACGGGGTGCGCTTTTTTGGAGCCTTTTTTAACTTTAGCGGTGCTATGTTATCAATGGTTTCGCGGAGGGCGTCGTTAAAGTTGTTAGTGAGGTTATCAATAGAGCCCACATATTTTGGGAATGGTGCCATTACCGAGGGCAGTAGGTCAGCAAGAGTTGTCGTTGTGGCCGTATTAATGTTGCGGCTGCTATAGCAGTTATTATTATTATTAGTTTGACGAACATGCATCTGAACCTCGAATTTTATAAGGTAATGATCGGACAATACTTTAGTATACGGGAGTATCGTAACTTTGGAAACGGTGATACCCCTGACAAGCACTAGGTCTATCGTATTACCGTTGCGATGCGTGGGTTCATTTATTATTTGTGTGAGACCACAGCTATATATTATAGTCTGGAGCGCTACGCGCGGTGGGTCCGATGGGGTATTCATATGGATATTAAAGTCCCCCATTATGATTATATTATCGGCGTGTGTCACTAGATCAGCAACGAACTCTGAGAATTCATTGATAAAGTCCGAATAGGGCCCTGGGGGGGCGGTAGATAACAGCCAGGTGTAGAGGCAGCGGTGTGACAGACCTCATAGTAAGCACCTCAAACGATTTATATTTATTATTTATGTTAGGACTAAGGTTAAAGTTTTCGTTGTATACTAGTGCGACCCCCCCACCCCTTTTAAGCGGACGGGCAATATGCGCATTTGTAAAGTTAGGAGGACATGCCTCATTTAGCGCAAAAAAGTCGTTTGGTTTAAGCCAGGTTTCACTGAGACCGATGACGTTAAGATTGTTGTCTCTGATAATATCATTAACTAACAACGTTTTGGGAGACAATGATCTTATGTTTAAAAAACCTATATTATAGGTAGTCGGCTGTTTTAGGGAATTTTTGATCAAATTATCCGTAGTAGCAATATTAATAATGTTGTGTTTATTATGCCCAGTGCATTTAGTATAATTACGACCATATCTAGGAATTGATACGACGGGAATTTTCCGATTGTTTTATTGTTGCTTTGATAAACTGCACGCATCATGGTTAGCCACCTCAGTAACGGAGATTTTCCGATTGTTTGTTTGTTGCTTTGATAAACTGCACGCATCATAGTTAGCCACCTCAGTAACGGGGATTTTCCGATTGTTTGTTTGTTGCTTTGATAAACTGCACGCATCATAGTTAGCCACCTCGGTAAAACACATGTCCAACTCTGAAACACTCAAAGCAGAAAAAACTTGTTCTAATTTAACTGACTCCCTACCCAGACCAGTAGTCTCGCATCTTTCATTTAAATCCGGCTGCAGGATGGAGGGAAGTGGTGTTCTGTGGGGATTAGCCTTCTGCTTTGTTTTTAGCCCCGCTCGGCATCCGCGTTTCCGATCACACCGCTGGCGTCTGCTCCGTAGACGGCCCCCGCTGCTACTATACTCCCC
The DNA here is from genome assembly GCF_033978795.1 of Nerophis ophidion. Taxonomy (NCBI): domain Eukaryota; kingdom Metazoa; phylum Chordata; class Actinopteri; order Syngnathiformes; family Syngnathidae; genus Nerophis; species Nerophis ophidion. The sequence goes on along the minus strand of NC_084628.1, from coordinate 33,681,607 downwards.
TGCTTCACAGGCCGCTGGATGTAGCCGCCGCAGCACTCCCTTTGCTAGTCAGCACGTCCAGCAAGCACGCGTCTATCAGTCCAAAACGGCCCAATATGTCCATATCCAGAAGTGTCTGGCGGTCGTACGTGATCACGGAGTGACCACGATGCGAGCCAGCCATGAAGTCTGCAGAACTGTCCGGCATTTCCGCCAAATGTTCCATCCTTAGCAAGAGCTCCGCAATGTCGCAGCCCGTCCGGGCGCCGCCATCTTGGAATCTTTGTGAACAAATGCGTGAGCAAATTCTCGGACAGTTTAAGAACAGCATTTCTCAACGAGCTATGCAAGGAATTTAAGGATTTCCCCATCTACGGTCCGTAATACCATCAAAAGGTTCAGAGAATCTGGAGAAATTACCCCACGTAAGCGGCAAGGCTGAAAACAAACATTGATTGCCCATTACCTTCGATCCCTCAGGCCGTACTGCATCAAAAACCGACATCGGTGTTTAAAGGATATCACCTTTGGGTTCCAGAACATTTCAGAAAACTATTGTCAGTAACTATAATTGGTCGCTACATCTGTAAGTGCAAGTTAAACTTTACCATGCAAAGCGAAAGCCATTTATCAACAAATGGTAAAAGGGTTGTACTTGTATAGCGCTTTTCTACCCCTTTTTAATGAGCCCAAAGCGCTTTGACAGTATTTCCACATTCACCCATTCACATTAACATTCACACACTGGCGGCGGGAGGTGCCATGCAAGGCGCTCACCAGGACCCATCAGGAGCAAGGGTGAAGTGTCTTACCCAAGGACACAACGAACGTGACTAGGATGGTAGGGATTGAACCAGTAACCCTCAGATTGCTGGCGCAGCCACTCTACCAACTTCGCGGCACCGTCTCCAACAACACCCAGAAATTCCGCTAGCTTTGGTTTGTCCAAGGTCATTTAAGATGGACTGATACAAAGTAAAAAAGTGTTCTGTGGTCTGATGAGTCCACATTTAAAAATAGTTTTTGGAAACTGTGGACGTCATGCTCTACGAACAAAGAGGAAACGATCCACCCGGATTGTTATAGGCTCAAAGTTCAAAATCTGTAATGGTATGGGGGTGTATTAGTGCCCAAGGAATGGGTAACTTACATATTTGGGAAGGCACCATTAATGCTGGAAGGTACATACAGGTTTTGGAGAAACATATGTTGCCATCCAAGCTCATTTATAGTAAAATAGTGTGGGTACTAGACTGGCCTGCCTGTAGTCCAGACCTGTCTCTCATTGAAAATGTGTGGCGCAATATTACAACAGAGACCCAGGACTGTTGAACAACTTAAGCTGTACATCAAGCAAAAATCGGAAAGAATCCCACTTGAAAAGCTTCAACAAAGGGTCTCCTCAGTTCCCAAACGTTTACTGATTGTTGTTAAAAGGAAAGGCCATGTAACACAGAGGTAAAAATGCCACTGTGCCAACTTTTTTGCAATGTGTTGCTGCCATTAAATTTTAAGTTAATGATTATTTGCAAAAAAAGGAAAGGTACCGACAGGCCAAGCGGTGTGCAGCTTCAGCGGTCATGGAAAACGACTTCCGGACGGCTTCGAAGCGATTCTGGACCAACGTCCGCCGCCTCAAGAAGGGGAAGCAGTGCACTATCAACACCGTGTATGGTGCGGATGGTGTTCTGCTGACCTCAACTGCGGATGTTGTGGATAGGTGGAAGGAATAATTCGAAAACCTCCTCAATCCCACCAACACGTCTTCCTATGAGGAAGCAGTGCCTGGGGAATCTGTGGTGGACTCTCCTATTTCTGGGGCTGAGGTCGCTGAGGTAGTTAAAAAGCTCCTCGGTGGCAAGGCCCCAGGGGTGGACGAGGCCCGCCCGGAGTTCCTTAAGGCTCTGGATGCTGTGGGGCTGTCTTGTTTGACAAGACTTTGCAGCATCGCGTGGACATCGGGGGCGGTACCTCTGGATTGGCAGACTGGGGTGGTGGTTCCTCTCTTTAAGAAGGGGGACCGGAGGGTGTGCTCCAACTATCTTTGGATCATTCTCCTCAGCCTTCCCGGTAAGGTTTATTCAGGTGTACTGGAGAGGAGGCTACGTCGGATAGTCGAACCTCGGATTCAGGAGGAACAGTGTGGTTTTCGTCCTGGTCGTGGAACTCTATACTCTCGGCAGGGTTCTTGAGGGTGCATGGGAGTTTGCCCAACCAGTCTACATGTGCTTTGTGGACTTGGAGAAGGCATTCGACCGTGTCCCTCGGGAAGTCCTGTGGGGAGTGCTCAGAGAGTATGGGGTACCGGACTGTCTTATTGTGGCGGTCCGTTCCCTGTACGATCAGTGCCAGAGCTTGGTCCGCATTGCCGGCAGTAAGTCGAACACATTTCCAGTGAGGGTTGGACTCCGCCAAGGCTGTCCTTTGTCACCGATTCTGTTCATAACTTTTATGGACAGAATTTCTAGGCGCAGTCAAGGCGTTGAGGGGTTCCGGTTTGGTGACCGCAGGATTAGGTCTCTGCTTTTTGCAGATGATGTGGTCCTGATGGCTTCATCTGACCGGGATCTTCAGCTCTCGCTGGATCGGTTCGCAGCCGAGTGTGAAGTGACCGGAATGAGAATCAGCACCTCCAAGTCCGAGTCCATGGTTGTCGCCCGGAAAAGGATGGAATGCCATCTCCGGGTTGGGGAGGAGACACTGCTCCAAGTAGAGGAGTTCAAGTACCTAGGAGTCTTGTTCACGAGTGAGGGAAGAGTGGATCGTGAGATCGACAGGCGGATCGGTGCGGCGTCTTCAGTAATGCGGACGTTGTACCGATCCGTTGTGGTGAAGAAGGAGCTGAGCCGGAAGGCAAAGCTTTCAATTTACCGGTCGATCTACGTTCCCATCCTCACCTATGGTCATGAGCTTTGGGTCATGACCGAAAGGATAAGATCACGGGTACAAGCAGCCGAAATGAGTTTCCTCCGCCGTGTGGCGGGGCTCTCCCTTAAGATAGGGTGAGAAGCTCTGCCATCCGGGAGGAACTCAAAGTAAAGCCGCTGCTCCTTCACATCGAGAGGAGCCAGATGAGGTGGTTCGGGCATCTGGTCAGGATGCCAACCGAACGCCTCCCTAGGGAGGTGTTTAGGGCACGTCCAACCGGTAGGAGGCCACGGGGAAGACCCAGGACACGTTGGGAAGACTATGTCTCCCGGCTGGCCTGGGAACGCCTCGGGATCCCCCGGGAATAGCTAGACGAAGTGGCAGGGGAGAGGGAAGTCTGGGTTTCCCTGCTTAGGCTGTTGCCCCCGCGACCCGACCTCGGATAATCGGAAGATGATGGATGGATGGATGGATGGATGGAAATTTCTCAGTTAGAACATTAATTATCTTGTCTTTGCAGTCTATTCAATTGAATATAAATTGAAAAGGATTTGCAAATTATTGTATTCTGTTTTTATATACGAATTACACAATGTTCCAACTTCACCGGTTTTGGGTTTTGCAGAATGATTAGATTAGATTAGTTTAGATAATACTTTATTTATTCCTTCAGGACAGTTCCTTCAGGAAAATAAACATTTTCAGCACAATCCCATTCAAGATCAGACACAGGGAGACAGAACAGGATCGCTGACGGGTCTGCCGGCTTCAAGCGCCCCTTACAAAAAAAGTGAGATACAGGTAAACAAGTGGGGGGAATGGGAGAAAAAAATAGAAGATTAAAATAAAATAAAATACTATAAAAAAATCAGTCTAAGCCTGGGCCCTGGAGAGGCGGTCCAGACTGAGGCCAAGGGAAAAAAACAACAACTCATAGCCATAGTACACATCCCTCTTACATGTGTGTAAGAGGGGAACTTCAAACATCAAAGAATACAAAGGACATCAAAGACATTAAAGCAGCGGATACAACCAGCCACTTCTAAATACAGCTATGAATAAAAACTAAATGAAACATATACACGGTGGTGGCCTCTGCAGTGTTCCACGCCATCGTCCGCTGGAGTGTAGGGAGCATGGCCAGAGACAGGAGCAGACCCAACAAAGCATACAAGAGAGCCGACTCCACTCTCGGCCGCCAACCAACTCTCGGCCAGTGTCCAGTCCGCATGGATGAGCGAGGATACGTCCAAGGAGACTGAGGTGTCCGACACCTGCTCACCCAGCCAAGACACCGCGAAGCCTCTCCGTCCCAGCGCTCAGTGCCAACTCCGCAGCCCTGTCCCATCATCCGCACCTCCTCTAGTCCCTCCAATCAGACCCAGCAACTGGTTCCCATGGCCAAAAGGCTCCCGGGAGGCACATCCAGAAGTCCACAAAAAGCACCACAGAGGTCACGAAAGTCCCACACCTTGTCACACAGTCCCAAAGGGTCCCGGACAAAAAGGCAAAAAAATATAATAACACATGAAAACAACAGGGAAACACAAAAGGATGACACAAGAGCACAGAGCTCCTGCCAACAGCAGCCTCTACAGCAGCGCCATCTTGGAAAAAACAATGCATAAAAAAAAAAAAAAGAGTATTTTTTTCTTGTCAGGATTGTGAATGATAAGAAAAATTCCAAAAAAGTGCAGTTTTCTTTAATCCAATCCAACCTGACCGCATGACCACTAACCCAAACTCAAGGGAAATAATAGACTGTAGTTTGTGCTTCTTTTAAATCCTTTTCTGCCGTAAACATATTCCTTATGAGGTCAAGGGCTCATCTTCTGAAACAAAAAAAAAACACACTCCATTCTTTTTGGCAGACACATGCAGCTCACCCTACTGTAACATTCCATGCCCATTATATGATTATCATCTTATGAAAGGATGCCAAGTTCAGATGTGTGTGCACCCACACACACAGTAGTAACAGCACTTGCCTGAGGTATTTGAAATATTTTATTTTGAAAGAAAGAGAAGAAAATGCTCCTGGAAACGATTATTATATTACTACAAAATGTATTATTACAGGCAACTGAGGTATATATTTTATATTGCTCTACATGTGAAGAGAGGCTGGCACACAGACACAAATAATGGAAAAACAACAAACAAACTGATTAAACATTATTGATGCCCTAATATTCATTGCAATTACTTGACTTACCTGAAATTGCAGCATTTTACATTGGAATCAGAGAAGTTGCAAAAGAAAGAAGGCAACTTTGTAAAAAGAATAAAAATAATAATAATAAAACAATAGCAATCCTTCCAATATGGGATTCTAAATCTTAATGCTGCAGTGCACACCTTTTCAAAATAAAGTTGTCTGTCACCTTTAATTACTTCATGAACGAATTCAGCTAACACTGACTTTGCTATCATTACAATGAACACACTTTGTTTGAATCATATGTTGGCTTTTAATCGCTGTTGTATCATACCTGACAGAGACAGCCTATTGAGACAATACAGTAAGACAAAGAGAATAATACTTACAGTAGGAAGGGGATTCATATGGCCTCATTCCTCACAGTTTACCCGACACATGAAATGTGACAAGTCAGTGGGGGGGAGGGGGGGGTTGCACTATCCACTTTAGCTGCCAGATGGCAGTAGAGTAATAGTAGTAGAGAATATCTAAAAATTTGTTTTGTGGCAAATTCATCTTTGATCACAGCGTCGGTTGCTATGTAGAGTGGCGCTTTCAATCATTTTCATCAGCCTGCATTGCAATGATTCCCCCCGGCCCCTGCCTTCCTTTAGCGCAGGCCTGGGCAAATATTGTGTCTCGGGAGACCAAATTTAGGGAAAAATATGTGTCCGGGGGCCGGTATATCTATTTTTAGGAACACTAATACAAAACCTCACAATAATGTCTGATTGAATGCTAAAAACGTTATGGACAGACCGCCTTAAAAAACAGAATCAAATTTTAAGTTTGTTTTACTGAATAAGACACCGAGAATGTACATGAAAAAAAAAGAATGTGGGATTTACAATATTATCCATGAACGATAAAACACTGAATATTAACAATATATGAAAGTCACACTCCATGTCGATCGACATGTTTTAGTCAAGACGAAACACAACAAAAATACAACAAACACAGTGAAATATGAACGCAAATGGTAAACCCCCCCCCCCCCCCAAAAAAAAAACACCACCTATAATCTGATATATCACTAAGCTTTAGAACGTTGTTATAAAAATCTCCTTCCGTGTCTGTCCCTGACACCCGCATTTCAGGCTGGCCGCTCTGGAAACACTCTGTGGAAACGCTCCCCACCCACACCGCATGGTGCCTCTTCCGAGCTGCTGTGACTTAGATTACCATAGTAACTAATTAGATTACTATAGTAAGTAGTAAGGTTATTCGGTACTGAAGAGTACCTGATATCCACTGTAATGATACAAGTACAGTAGCGTATCTAGTCCATACTACTATGATTACGTCGATATTTTTTGGCATCTTCTTTCATTTAAAAACAAATAAATATTATGTTTATAAGCTCAAGAAATAAATCCCTGGACACATGAGGAATTTGAATATGACCAATGTATGATCCTGTAACTATTTGATATCAGATTGATACCTAAATTTGTGGTATCATCCAAAACTAATGTAAAGTATCAAACAACAGAAAAATAAGTGATTATTACATTTTAACAGAAGTGTAGATAGAACATGTTAAAAGAGAAAGTAAGCAGATATTAACAGTAAATGAACAAGTAGAATAATAATTAATTTTCTACCACTTGTCCCTAATAATTTTGACAAAATAATAGAATGAAAAATTACACAATATGTTACTGCATACGTCAGCAGACTAATTAGGAGCCTTTGTTTGCTTACTTACTACTAAAAGACAAATTGTCTCGCATGTTCACTATTTTATTAAAAGGCCTACTGAAATTAGATTTTCTTATTTGAACGGGGATAGCAGGTCCATTTTATGTGTCATACTTGATAATTTCGCGATATTGCCATATTTTTGCTGAAAGGATTTAGTAGAGAACATCCACGATAAAGTTCGCAACTTTCGGTGTTAAGAGAAATGCCCTGCCTCTACTGGAAGTCGCAGACAATGACGTCACACGTGTGGGGGCTCCTCACATAATCACATTGTTTTTAATGGGAGCCTCCAACAAAAAGTGCTATTCTGACCGAGAAAACGACAATTTCCCCATTAATTTGAGCGAGGATGAAAGATTTGTGTTTGAGGATATTGATAGCGACGGACTAGAAAAACATATATATAAAAAAAACGCGATTGCATTGGGACGGATTCCGATGTTTTTAGAGACATTTACTAGGATAATTCTGGGAAATCCCTTATCTTTCTATTGTGTTGCTAGTGTTTTAGTGAGTTAAATAGTACCTGATAGTCAGAAGGGTCTGTCCACGGGTGTCTTGACGCGCAGTGTCTCAGGGGAGTCGACGGCAGCTATGGACGGCACAAGCTCAGCTTTTCTCCGGTAAGAACTGACTTTTTAACCACAATTTTCTCACCGAAACCTGCTGGTTGACATTTGGTAGGGATCCATGTTGGCTAGACTGTGCTCTGACCCATAGGAAAGTTTCACCTCCAGGAATTTTAAACAAGGTATCACCATGTGTTTGTGTGGCTAAAGGCTAAAGCTTCCCAACTCCATCTTTCTACTGTGACTTCTCCAATATTAATTGAACAAATTGCAAAAGATTCAGCAACACAGATCTCCAAAATACTGTGTAATTATGCCGTTAAAGCAGACGACTTTTAGCTGTGTGTGTGTGCAGCGCTCATTTTTCCTTAAAACCTGCGACGTCTTGCGTACACGTTTTTCAAGACGAAATTCCCGGGAAATTTAAAATTGTAATTTAGCAAACTAAAAAGGCTGTATTGGCATGTGTGGCAATGTTAATATTTCATGATTGATATATAAACTATCCGACTGCGTGGTGGGTAGTAGTGGGTTTCAGTAGGCCTAAGGACACACATTTTTAATGTAACACCAGATTAAAAAAAAAAAAAAAGCCGAATATGCATTTTTTTGTGGTCCCCTTTATTTGGAAAAGTACTGAAAAGTATCAAAATACATTTTGGTACCGGTACCAAAATATTGGTATCGGGACAACTGTTAACTAGTATATCATGCAAGAGCGCATATTCCAACCATTGGAATACTTTCTATACTGTAGTTCAAGACTTACGCTCATTTGAAAACATCACTGCACTTAATAATGGCGGCGATAGTTTTGATGTTAAATGTCTAAAAAAAATGTGTAGAACATTCGGCAGGCCGGATTGAAAATCTTAATGGGCCGCATGTGGCCCGCGGGCCATATTTTGTCTAGGCTGGTTTACACCGTGGACTGGCCTTGTATAATGGCATAATGGCAGCTACAGTTTCCATCTTAAAGAACTAAAAACATTTTGGGGGAATGTCCGGTGGGCTAGATTGAAAAGCTTAACTATAAACAATAAAACACTGAATATTGACAACATATGAATATCATATGCATGCGGCCCCCCGGGCCTTATTTTGCCCAGGTCTGCTCGAACGGGAGATACACCGAGGAACGGAGCCATATGAATGTATTTCCTACTGTAACTATGATTTTCAACTGCTGTATTGGACCCCATTAGAATGCGCCTCTGACCTACCGTAAGTGCAGCAGACAAGTCCTGTAAGGCATTGGCAATTATCAACCGTGAGGTGTACACAGAGTCTGTCGATTGTCATCTCAGTGACTGGTAAGTAGATCTTAAAAAGGCAAAAAGCATCCACTGGCTTATTTCTTTGAGTGATAATGAACAGCAGACGCACATTGACGCTGGCTCGCGTCAAACACAGAGAAGCATCGTGTAAATCCCTAGTAAATACTTTCTGTAAAAATGTACCTAAACTAATCTATGTACAGTCGTGGTCAAAAGTTTACATACATTTGTAAAGAAGATAATGTCAAGGCTGTCTTGAGTTTCCAATAATTTCTAAAACTCTTGTTTTTTTGTGATAGAGTGATTGGGGCACATACTTATTTGTCACAAAAAACATTCATGAATGTTTCTATTATGAATTTATTATGGGTTTACTGAAAATGTGACCAAATCTGCTGGGTCAAAAGTATACATACAGCAATGTTAATATTTGGTTACGTGGCCCATGGCAAGTCTCACTGCAATAAAGTGCTTTTGGTAGCCATCAACGAGCTTCTGGTTGACTTTTTGACCATTTCTCTTGACAAAATTGGTGCAGTTCAGGTAAATTTTTTAATTTTCTGACATGGACTTGTTTCTTCAGGATTGTCCACACGTTTAAGTCAAGACTTTGGGAAGGCCATTCTAAAACCTTAACTCTAGCCTGATTTAGTCATTTATTTACAACTTTTGTTGTGTGTTTGGGGTCATTGTCCTGTTGGAACACTAAACTGCGGCCAAGACCCAACCTCCGGGCTGATGATTTTAGCTTGTCCTGAAGAATTTGGAGGTAATCTTCCTTTTCATTGTACCATTTACTCTCCGTAAAGCACCAGTTCCATTGGCAGCAAAACAGGCCCAGAGCATAATACTACCACCACCATGCTTGACGATAGTGTGGTGTTCCTGAGATTAAAGGCCTCAACTTTTCTCTTCTAAACATATTGCTGGGTATTTTGGCCAAACAGGCAATTTTTGTTTAATCTGACATCACATGGTGAAAGATAAGACCTTCCGGAGGAAAGTTCTGTGGTCAGATGAAACAAAAATTCAACCAGATGCTTGCCAGAAGCTTGTGGTTGGCTACCAAAAGCGCTTTATTGCAGTAAAACTTGTCAAGGAACATGTAACCAAATATTAAAATTGCCGTATGTATACTTTTGACCCAGCAGATTTGCTCACATTTTCAGTAGACCCATAATAAATTCATAAAAGAACCAAACTTCGTGAATGTTTTTTGTAACCAACAATTATTCACTCTGTCACAAAAAAATAATAGTTGTAGAAATTATTGGAAACTCAAGACGACCATTACATTATGTTCTTAACAATTGTATGTAAACATTTGACCAAGACTGTGTGTTTGTACATCGAAGACAGTCCCGCATATAGTACAGTTGTTCATCCCTCTATGGCTATGTGTGTGAGTGGGTGTTTGGTGTATTTTTCAGCCAGTGAGTTGGATCGCCTCCACTCTCTCCGGTACAGCATTCCTTGGCAGACTCACACATTAAGAAAAACTAAAATGAACAAAATATTTTTGCATTCAGTGAAGACAATAGTGATGCTAACTGGATGAAAGAGTTGTAGATGAACAGTCTGCTGCTGTTCTCTCAGGACGTACATAGTCCTGCTCAATCTGGGTGAGAGCTCCTATCACCCCCTCCTTGTCGTCCCTCGCCCGACAGTCAAGTAAAGGGGCTGGGGTTTTAGTGTCAGACATTGTCCGAGAGCTTTGCGGATCACCACAGCTGGCACACGTTGTCAGGGACCATGTAGCTGCTCTTGTTGCAGCTGAATGCTTTGGCAAATTCAGGGAAATTCTGAAGAGAGCCCAAGACCCTAAAGGGAATTGTGAAATGTTGTGTTAGTGTCAATGACTACGTTTCCACACGATAAATTACCGTATTCTCCAGAGCATAGGGCTCACCGGATTATAAGGCGTACTGCCCATGAGCGGGTGTAGTCAGGTTTATTTTCATACAAAAGACTCACCGGATTATAAGGTGCATTGAAGAAGTCATATATTATTATAATTGTCTTTCTACATGTAAAACACTTTTAGTGGTCTACATAACATGTAATGGTGGTTATTTGGTCAAAATGTTGAAGAGAATATGTTTTACAGATCATCTTCGGGTCGCATTCTGACAGTCACTTCTTTTGTGGGCGGTCTTATTTAGGTGGCTCACTTCGGCAACGTTTTCTCCGTCATCTTTGTTGTAGCTGTATAGCGTGCAAGGACGGGAGTGGAAGACGTGTCAAAAGATGGAGCTAACTGTTTTAATGACTTTCAGACTTTACTTCAATCAATAATGGAGCAGCATCTCCTCATCTGTGGCTCACTAGTGCAAAAACAACGCCGGAAATGTGTCCCGTCAAAAACTGTCCGACCAAAACGCTCTAATAAATAAATAAATGGGTTGTACTTGTATAGCGCTTTTCTACCTTCAAGGTACTCATAGCGCTTTGACACTACTTCCACATTTACCCATTCACACACACATTCACACACTGATGGAGGGAGCTGCCATGCAAGGCGCCAACCAGCACCCATCAGGAGCAAGGGTGAAGTGTCTTGCTCAGGACACAACAGACGTGACGAGGTTGGTTCTAGGTGGGATTTGAACCAGTGACCCTCGGGTTGCGCACGGCCACTCTCCCACTGCGCCACGCCGTCCCTAAATAACTAAAGTTCCTTGGGTGAATAATATTAACTCACTACACCGGTATGTTTTAGCGCCTTCATAGCGAGTTTACTGAAATATATAAGTTAGAACTTTACACTACTTTATATTATAAATGGCAACAACGGAGGAAGAATGTCCCATAACAAGAAAATAGAGAAAAAGAAGAAGCTTATCGACTACAGACTACAAAGACGGACGAGCGCAAAATTTCAGGACTTATGCAGATCCCAAATAAACATCAACAGGTACCAGAAGGTAAAAAAAGTTTATTTTGCATAATATTGCGAAACAAACTGCCAGATAATATGTCTTACCTTTTACACACAGCATAATAATACTCCTATGTTGAAGCATAGTACAATCCATCATGCGGTGCGGCTTCATAGCTTACCAAAGTTGTTCTAAAACATTTTGATGTATTTTTGAGCGCCGTGTGTAATCTTCTATATTTTCAATGGAACATACACAATTTTGGTGTTGTTTACTTGAGTCATATTGCAGTCTACACCTATCTCTTATGTGTGACTGCCATCTACTGGTCACACTTATCATTTCATCATCCATCCATCCATTTTCTACCGCTTATTCCCTTTCGGGGTCACGGGGGGCGCTGGCGCCTATCTCAGCTACAATCGGGCGGAAGGCAGGGTACACCCTGGACAAGTCGCCATATCATCACAGGGCCAACACAGATAGACAGACAACATTCACACTCACATTCACACACTAGGGCCAATTTAGTGTTGCCAATCAACCTATCCCCAGGTGCATGTCTTTGGAAGTGGGAGGAAGCCGGAGTACCCGGAGGGAACCCACGCATTCACGGGGAGAACATGCAAACTCCACACAGAAAGATCCCGAGCCTGGATTTGAACCCAGGACTGCAGGAACTTCGTATTGTGAGGCAGACGCACTAACCCCTCTGCCACCGCATCATGTACCAGATAAAATAACTTTGAGGTCGGTAAGCACAATCAAAATTATTCTGTACATTAGGCGCACCGGGTTATAAAGCGCACTGTTGAGATTTGAGAAAATGAAAGGATTTTAAGTGTGCTTTATAGTCTGAAAAATATGATTTCTAATTTCTAATTTCTCAACTAACCCGGCCCTAAATAAGCATTCTACAACCTATGGAAATATCTTATCCTGATCATGTTTGGCTTTTGAAAAGTCAGACGAACACACCTGGATCATACGATTGTAAACCATATCTTTGGAGTGAGTGTGTGCCGCCACATTTGACAGCCTTAATGCGTGGGTTATAACCCGGAAGCAAATACCGTTCAATAAAAACATAGCAACTACTTAAATGTAGAGGAGACTGTTCTTTTGCTTCACAATTTACCGTACTTTTTGCACTATAAGGCGCACTTAAGATCCTTTAATTTTCTCCAAAAACGACAGTGCGCCTTATAACCCGGTGCGGCTAATGTACGGAATAATTCTGGTTGTGCTTACAGACCTTGAAGCTATTTTATTTCGGCCCATTACGGCTACCGTAGTCAGAGATACAAGTATTACTATGTTGTGTGTCTAAGGACCGCAAAATGGCACCCATTAGCAGACATATTATCTGGTGTTTTGTTTTACAATATTATGCAAAACCAACGTTTCTTACCTCCTGGTACCCACTGTTGTGTATTTGAGAAGTCCTGAAAATGTGCGCGTGTCCGCCACTGTAGTCTGTCATCGTTAAGCTTCTTCTTTTCACTATCTTCTTGTAAGTTCTAACTTATATCTATGGATATGGAAGTACTAAAACATACCAGTGTAGTGGGTTTAGAAAATTTACCAACGGAACTTTAGTTATTAGAGAGTTCTGGTCGGACGGTTTTTCACGGGACACATTTCAGGCGTTGTTGTTGCACTAGTGAGCCAAGGATGGGGAGATGCTGCTCTGTTATTGATTGAAGTAAAGTCTGAACGTCAGTAAAACAGTTAGCTCCATCTTATGACACTTTTTCCACTCCCGTCCTTGCAGGCTACACCGCTACAACAAAGATGACGGGGAGAAGACGCTGTTGAAGGTGAGCCACGTAAATAAGCCTGCCCACAAAAGTGACTTGAAGATGATATGTAAAACATAATCTATGCAACATTTTGACCAAAGAACCACCATAACATGTTATGTAGACCACAAGGAAGTGTTTTAAATTTAGAAAAAAATTCATGACATGACTCTTTTAATGCGCCATATAATCCGGTGCGCCTTTTGCATGAAAAAAGACCTGATTAGACTTACTCATCGGCAGTGCACCTTATAATCCGGTGCGCCCTATTGTCTGGAAAATACGGTAATCCATAAAAAATTTGGACCGAGGAACCATCATTACATGTTATGTAGATCACTAGGAAGTGGTCTACATACAACATATAACCCACCCCTCTTTTCAACGGTCTTTTCCTTCTGACTTAAAACTCCCTCCATCAATCCGCAGAGTTTACTTATAAATTCAGAAATTCAAAAGATTTTTTTTCAGTTTTCAGTTACAAAATTCATTCAAAACAACTCCACCTGTGTTTGTTTCGGATCTGCATCCAATCCAGCAACTACGAGACATTCTTGGTAAAAAGTGTCATGTTCGTAACGCAATATAAGATCATTTTTTTGATGCTGTCTGCCATTTAACATTAGCATAGCCATTACAGACATAATATTTCTCATCAATATTTCAGCGGACATCAGCTACAACAACAACTGAATTTAGCAGATGGAAACGTAATCATTTAGACTTTGCACCAGCACCCTTGATTACACCAAACATTACCTGAATTGTCCTGGACTGTGTTCACTTTCCATGGAATTCTTAGCGTCTTCTGGGCGTTGTGTTCCACACCACACCTGAAACAGACACACACAGGATGTACTGAAAAATATAGCCTTGTCAAATGTTACATTCACATTATAATAAAATCCAATTATTCACTCATCTAAAAATATATCTTATCATCCCTTTGCCACTTCTACAAAACCCAAAACCAGTGAGGTCGGCATGTTGTGTAATTCGTATATAAAAACAGAATACAATGATTTGCAAATCCTTTTCAGCTTATATTCAATTGAATAGACTGCAAAGACACAATATTTAACGTCAAACTAAGAAACTTAATTTTTTTTTGGGCAATTAATCATTAACTTAAAATTTAATGGCAGCAACATATTGCAAAACAGTTGGCACAGGGGCATTTTTACTATTGTGCTACATGGCCTTTCCTTTAAACAACACTCAGTAAACGTTTGGGAACTGAGGAGACCAATTTTTGAAGCTTTTCAGATGGAATTCTTTCCCATTCTTCCTTGATGTACAGCTTAAGTTGTTCAACATTCCGGGGTCTCTGTTGTGGTATTTTAGGCTTCATATTGTACCATACATTTTCAATGGGAAAAAGGTCTGGACTACAGTCAGGCCAGTCTAGTACCCCCACTCTTTTACTATGAAGCCATCCTGTTGTAACACGTAACTTGGCATTGTCTTGCTGAAATAAGCAGGGGCGTCCATGATAACGTTGCTTGGATGGCAACATATGTTGCTCCAAAACCTGTATGTACTATTCAGGATTAGTAGTGCTTTCACAGATGTGTAGGTTACCCATGCCTTGGGCACTAATACACCCCCATACCATCACAGATGCTGGCTTTTGAACTTTGCGCCTATAACAATCGGGATGGTTCTTTTCCTCTTTGGTCCGGATGACACGACATCCACAGTTTCCCCAAAAAATTTGAAATGTGGACTTGTCAGACCACAGAACACTTTTCCACTTTGCGTCAGTCAATCTTAGATGAGCTCAGGCCCAGCGAAGCCGGCGGCGTTTCTGGGCGTTGTTGATGAATGGCGTTTGCTTTGCAAAGTAAAGTTTTAAGTTTTAAGAGTTTGTCATTTACAGAAGTAGTGACAAACTGTAGTTACTGACAGGGGTTTTCTGAAGTGTTCCTGAGCCCATGTGGTGATAACCTTTACACAGTTTTTGATGCAGTCCCGCCTGAGGAATCGATGGTCCGTAATATCATCGCTTACGTGCAGTGATTTCTCCAGATTCTCTGAACCTTTTGATGATATTACAGACTGTAGATGGTGAAATCCCTAAATTCCTTGCAATAGCTCGTTGAGAAAAGTTATTCTTAAACTGTTTTAAGAACAATTTTCTCAAGTATTTGTTCACAAAGTGGTAGGGATGTCCCGTACCAGGTTTTTGCACTTCTGATCCGATACCAATGTTGTTTTTGCACTTCCGATCCGATACCGATACTGGCCGATACTGACCTTTCCGAGCATGTATTAAGGTTTAAAGTTATTTAGCCTACTTAGTTGTCACATTCATGTTGAAAATGGTTTAGTAATCTTGAAAACAACTAGCCAGCTGAATTAGGTGAGTTTGAATAATACACAATGGTTGGTAACAAGAGACCGTCCTGTTCATTCAGGATAAACACAAAAAAGACAAAATTATACATGACAAACACAAATGGCATCATTGAACAGTAAAAAAGTGAACAGTATAAAGTGCAAATAATGCTGTAAAGCAGGGGTAGGGAACCTAGGGCTCTAGAGCCAGATGTGAATCTTTTGATGACTGCATCTGGCTCTCAGATAAATCTTAGCTGACATTGCTTAACACAATAAGTAATGAATAATTCCGCTGGTAATCACAGTGTTAAAAATAATGTTGAAAATATAAAACATTCTCATGCATTTTAATCCATCAATCCGTTTTCTACCGCACCTGTTCAAGAAGTCCCATTAATGGTAAGACGTATTTGATTTATTATTGGTTAGCTTCAGAATAACATTGTTATTAAAAAGAATAAGAGACTTATTATACTCTAAAAATGTTGGTATTACTTAAAAATGCACACGTTTAGTTCTATTCAGTGTTAAAAAATATTATATGGCTCTCACGGAAATACATTTTAAAATATTTGGTTTCATGGCTCTCTCAGCCAAAAAGGTTCCCGACCCCTGCTGTAAACATTATTAAATAAAGCAAAACACACAAACAACCTGAGTGGGATAAAATGTCTATAACTCAGCATCAATACTTGCTCTTGAACAAGTGTAAACTTAAAAAAACTAAAAAACTATCTACACACTCCCTTCAATTGTTTGCCCTGCCTGACTGCAGTCCGAGCGTAATTGGGAGATCATATTTTTTTTAAAAACTGGATCTGGATCTGCATTTTCCCGTGCCTTGCCAATACGCATTTTTTGGCAAATATCGGCGGCCGATCCGATCCAAATGTCGGATCGGGACAACCCTACAAAGTGGTGACCCTCGCCCCATCCTTGTTTGTGAATGATTGAGCATTTCATGGAAGCCGCTTTTATACCCAATCATGGCACCCACCTGTTACCAAAGAGTCTGTTCACCTGTGGGATGATCCAAACAAGTGTTTGATGAGCATTCCTCAACTTGCTCAGTCTTTTTTGCCACTTGTGCTAGTTTTTTTGAAACTTGTTGCAGGCATCGAATTCCAATTTAGCTATTATTTGCAAAAAAATAACAAAGTTTTCCAGTTCGAACATTAAATATCTTGTCTTTGCAGTCTATTCAGTTGAATATAGGCTGAAAAGGATTTGCAAATTATTGTATTCTGTTTTTAATTACCATTTACACAACGTGCCAACTTCACTGGTTTTGGGTTTTGTATATTTTACCGTATCTTGCTTGGATTTTAATTTATGATGTGCGAATAATACTTTTGGAAATAATAAGTGTCGTACAGATTTAATTAAAAAAAAAAAAAAATACAAATGTGCATTCTTTGGTTTTAAAGTACCACCAAAAACAACTGAGTCTGACTTTCTAAGCAACGTCGCAAGAATTGCCGGCTTCTCGTCTAACGTCGTGTGTGATGATTGCCTCCCAAAAACTACTTGATGTCAGAAGTGCTACTGAGAATTTGGTTGTGTTTGGGTTTTCCTGTGTTTAGAACCACTTCCTGTCCTGGTGCTCTTGTTTTGTCAGTATTTCCTGTTTGGTCCCTGTGTTTTGCAGCATTTTTACTTTCTCTTCCATGTCCTGTCTAGACACATTTCGGGAGAACATCCTCACAGTAACACAACAAATACCCAGAATCCTTTGCATTCATGAGACACCCTGCCTTAATTATACACCCCGCTAACAGCAAACCCAGCCACCCGCCCACCCCCTGTGCGTCGGTAAGGTGGGCGGGGTTGGGAGTGCGGGGGGTGTAAAATATATTCAGGAAATGTCATGGATGCAAAGGATTATGGGTATTTGTTGTGTTCCGTTTATGTTGTGTTACTGTGAGGATATTCTCCCGAAATGTGTTTGTCATTCTTGTTTGGGGTGGCTTCACAGTGTGGCGCATATTAGTAAGAGTGTTGAAATTGTTTATATCACAACCATCAGTGTACTCTGTATCACCCAGTACGCCTTTCAATCTTGTACTTGTGTTTGCGGAAGCTGCATACAACATGTTGCTGGACTGGCAAACAGTTTGTACATGTTGTAGAAGACGTCAAAGGCAATGGCTTCACAGCACGCCCTTATTCTCGTTATCTGGATGAGCACCATCGGATATTCGTGAGAACTTCTTTACTCTGTGAAACGGGTTAAAATAATTATTTGAGTGGTAAAGGTAGCCGACCTCTGATAAATAACAACGGGCGGGTGGCGGGCGGTTGCGGTTCTGATAAATTGTTGGTGCGGGTGGATGACGACTTTAGTGATGCGGTTGCAGATGATATATTTGACTATCCGCACATCTTTAGTACTGTCAGCACACCTGTTCCTTGTTTAATTAGTTATATTTCGTTCCACCTGGGTCCCTCCTTCAGGTTTGGATCATTCTCTTTCTCTTCCTCTTCCTCTGGAGACCGATGCTTCTTGTAAGTAATACTGTACATTATTTTTTACTTGCATCCTTGGGGTCACGGATCAAGCAACACTCACCACCCTGCAACACTTGAATTAGTAACTCAGTTACCTCATTGTAAGAGTAATTAGTTACTCAGCAATGTAACAGAAAAGTTATTTTTCGTTATTATCACGTTTGACACATCTTTAACGTCAAATATGTTTATATCAACTGAAGAATAAAAACACTGTTTACAGTATTTTAAAACATTTGGCATTCATCTGAACTCCATAGATTGCAGTGTTCCATATGATATATGCATAGCAAAACCTTTTAAAAAAAGTAACAATATTGAATGTTAACTTAGGTAAAAAGACACAAAATGGCATTTGGCCTTTAAGTGGTACAATAAAAAACACAAGTAAAATAAATAAAATAAACTATCCTTTATATTTTATTAACCATCACAACATTTGTCTTTACGAGATAGCCTAGTTCTTAAATAAAATGTAACCTTAGGTAGAACTTTACACACAATAGTCAATATTTACAAAACTGAAACGTAGTAGTCTTATGAATAATACAAAAACATTTTTCTCAAACCAGTTTTTTTCAACGATAATAACTACAAAATTGTACAATCAGTACAATCAGAAAACAAAGACTAAAACTAACTACAACCAATGGGTGAAAATAAGTACAGCATGCTTAGCAGCCTAATGTATAATAAATTGATTGATGGGCCTGCTATCTGTTCCCTGGACCTCTGGCCGGGTGTCACCGGAAGCCGCCGTACTTTTAAGATGGTGGCAAGTGTCTGAATCCGGATGTTTTAGGTGTAACTATGAGCTGCACAGCTAGCCTAAATCGTTAGCACGCTTACATTAAAGGCCTACTGAAATGAGATTTTCTTATTTAAACGGGTATAGCAGGTCCATTCTATATGTCATACTTGATCATTTTG
Source organism: Nerophis ophidion (assembly GCF_033978795.1). Taxonomy (NCBI): domain Eukaryota; kingdom Metazoa; phylum Chordata; class Actinopteri; order Syngnathiformes; family Syngnathidae; genus Nerophis; species Nerophis ophidion. The sequence continues at coordinate 33,662,548 of NC_084628.1, read as the reverse complement.
CGATATTGCCATATTTTTGCTGTAAGGATTTAGTAGAGAACATCGACGATAAAGTTCACAACTTTTGGTTGCTAATAAAAAAAGCCTTGCCTGTACCGGAAGTAGCAGACAATGTGCGCGTGTCGTCACGGGTTGTGGAGCTCCTAACATCTGAACATTGTTTACAATCATGGCCACCAGCAGCGAGAGCGATTCGGACCGAGAAAGCGACAATTTCCCCATTAATTTGAGCGAGGGTGACAGATTTGTGGATAAGGATAGGGAAAGTGAAGGACTAGAAAAAAAAAATGTAGGGCAGTGGGAGCGATTCAGATGTTATTAGACACATTTACTAGGATAATTCTGGAAAATCCCTTATCTGCTTATTGTGTTACTAGTGTTGTAGTGAGATTATACTGTCGTACCTGAAAGTCGAAGGGGTGTGGCCACGGGTGTGGTGACCGCCAGTGTCTCTGAGGGAAGCCACACAGCTGCCTCTTCGACAGGTGCACGAGGAAGGACGCAAGCTCCGCTCACGTCACGGTAAGAGCCGACTTATTACCACAATTTTCTCACCGACTATTTAAGGTCTCCCCATGTCTAGCATTAAACGATTACAGTTGGTACAAAATGCGGCTGCTAGACTTTTGACAAGAACAAGAAAGTTTGATCATATTACGCCTATACTGGCTCACCTGCACTGGCTTCCTGTGCACTTAAGATGTGACTTTAAGGTTTTACTACTTTAAGGTTTACTTTAAGGTTTATACTTTTAGTATAAAATACTACATGGTCTAGCTCCATCCTATCTTGCCGATTGTATTGTACCATATGTCCCGGCAACAGCAAGACATCTGCGTTCAAAGGACTCCGGCTTATTAGTGATTCCTAAAGCCCCAAAAAAGTCTGCGGGCTATAGAGCGTTTTCCGTTCGGGCTCCGGTACTCTGGAATGCCCTCCCGGTAAAAGTTCGAGATGCTACCTCAGTAGAAGCATTTAAGTCTCACCTTAAAACTCATTTGTATACTCTAGCCTTTAAATAGACCTCCTTTTTAGACCAGTTGATCTGCCTCCTCTTTTCTTTTTCTCCTCTGTGCCCCGGGGTCCGGTCCGATGGCCATGGATGAAGTACTGGCTGTTCAGAGTCGGGACCCAGGATGGACCGCTCGTCGGGACTCAGGATTGCCCACATATGAGGTCCTCTCCAAGGTTCTCATAGTCATCATTGCCACTGGCGTCCCACTGGGTGTGAGTTCTCCTTGCCCACTGGGTGTGAGTTTTCCTTGCCCTTATGTGGGTTCTTCCGAGGATGTCGAAGTCGTAGTGGTTTGTACAGTCCTTTGAGACATTTGTGATGTAGGGCTAAATAAATAAACATTGATTGATTGATTGATTGATTGATTGATTGATTGATTGATTGACCGAAACCTGCCGGTTGACATGTGGTCGGGAACCATGTTCGCTTGACCGCTCTGTTCCATAATAAAGCTTCACCTTCAGGAATGTAAAGAAGGAAACACCGGCTGTGTTTGTGTTGCTGAAGGCAGCTGCAATACACCGCTTCCCACCTACATCATTCTTCTTTGACGTCTCCATTATTAATTGAACAAATTGCAAAAGATTCAACAACACAGATGTCCAGAATACTGTGTAATTATGCGATTAAAGCAGACTACTTATAGCTGGGATTGGGCTGGAAAAAAATGTCCGCTACAATCCGAGACGTCACGCGCACGCGTCATCATACTGACGTTTTCAACAGGATACTTTGCGTGAAATTTAAAATTGCAATTTAGTAGACTAAATTGCAATTTCATATATAAACTATCAGACTGCGTGGTCGGTAGTAGTGGGTTTCAGTAGGCCTTTAAAATGTTAACATTTAGCATGTGTGTAATGTTTGCATGATAACAGTTGGCATGTGTCATATACCAAGTTATATGACTCAAAGGTGTATGGCTGTAAAAATAGAAAAAAGTGTAAAACTAGACAGAAAAACTTAGCACGTCTAAGTTAGTATCCCAGCATGCTAGCGTTTGCATGTTTACTAAATCCTTTCAGGAAAAATATGGCAATATCGTGAAATGATCGAGTATGACACATAGAATGGACCTGCTATCCCCGTTTAAATAAGAAAATCTCACTTCAGTAGGCCTTTAATTACACAGAGAAAGTAAAGTATTGTTATGCTCCGCCTCTGACTAAGCAGGAATATAACAGTTACGTTGCAAGGCTTCATCATAATTTGTTTGAGTGTCGTAAGCAGCTAATACACAGACAGTTGGTGTCATGATGACTTGCCGGCTGATGCCTTCAAAAATAAAAGGTGCCCTCTTTCCTTTCACATATTACGGTGTGGAATAATTCCACACATTTATCTGATTGGCTCTACATGGTTGCTATCCCTCAGTCGCCACACTCTCATATTTGACGCTATTAAGGAGCTGTGATTGGACGTACTCCGAATTTGGCCCAACCATCCATAAGATTAAATTCAATATGATTGGATTTCGTGTATGTCGACATGGGTTTATTGAGGTCTGGCAAGCGTGGGGGGTCGAGTGTACTACTGCCGATAATTTTATCATCCCCACCTTTGCTCTCCGCATGCAGAGAATAAGTGCCAAATCTAGACACTATGCGCTTCATTTACCCAAACTGTATAATAATGCGCCATTTCACATTCTCAGTAATGACAACGCCGTTGCAACGATGGCGACAGTAATTAATTAATTACTTGTTAGTGAAAGAAATAACGGTATACTCGTATCGCCTTGATTACCTACACTGGTTGTAAAATTGCCTTCTTCATAGAATTTGGTTGTTAGCTACGGTATGGCCTTGATTTACTAAGATCCAAATAACATGTGCGAAACGGCGTAAGCAATCTTCAAAATAGTACCAGAACCAAAATTTGGACCACAAAAAAATGGCATTTTTGTCTTATTTTAACAAAAAATCTGGTGGTACATTAAACATGTTTTTTGTTGCAATTAAGTCCTTAAATAAAATGGTGAACATACTAGACAACTTGTCTTTTTAGTAGTAAGTAAACAATGAAAGGCTCCTAATTAGTCTGCTGACGTATGCAGTAACATTGTGTCATTGCTCCTTTGACAATTTTGTCAAAATTATAAAGGACAAGCTGTAAAAATTAATTAATATTCCACTTAATCATTTGCTGAATTTCTCTTCACATGTTCTATCTAGCTTCTGTAGCCGAGGTTCAGACCGCCAAGTGCCCTGCCTTCGGCTGCCGCCCAGCACACATTGCACCCGACCTCTATTGCCCCTGCTATGGGTGGTGAGCCCATTGGAGGGGTGACCCACGTTGCCTCTTCGGGCTGTGCCCGGCCGGGCCCCATGGGAACAGGCCCGGCCACCAGGCGCTCGCCATCGTGCACCACCTCCGGGCCTGGCTCCAGAGGGAGGCCCCGGTGACCCGAGTCCGGGCGAGGGAAATCTGGGTCCATGCTTTTTCTTCTTCATAAAGGTCTTTGAGCTGCTCTTTGACTGATCCCTCACCTAGAACCTGTTTGCCTTGGGAGACCCTACCAGGGGGCTTTATGCCCCCAGACAACATAGCTCCTAGGATCATTGGGACACGCAAACTCCTCTACCACGATAAGGTTGCAGCTCAGAGAGACGGATTGGACCCTCTTCCACTCTGGCGTTGAGAGGCGACGGGCTGGGGTGGCAATTCTTGTTTCTCCCCGGCTCAAAGCTTGTACGTTGGAGTTCAACCCGGTGGACGAAAGGGTAGCTTCCCTCCGCCTTCGGGTGGGGGGACGGGTCCTGACTGTTGTTTGTGCTTACGCACCAAACGGCAGTTCAGAGTACCCACCGTTTTTGGGAACACTCGAGGGAGTACTGGAAAGTGCTCCCCCGGGTGATTCCCTTGTCCTACTGGGAGACTTCAACGCTCACGTTGGCACCGACAGTGAAACCTGGAGAGACGTGATTGGGAAGAATGGCCGCCCGGATCTGAACCCGAGTGGTGTTTTGTTATTGGACTTTTGTGCTCGTCACAGTTTGTCCATAGCAAACACCATGTTCAAACATAAGGGTGTCCATATGTGCACTTGGCACCAGGACACCCTAGGCCGCAGTTCCATGATCGACTTTGTAGTTGTGTCATCGGATTTGCGGCCTTATGTTTTGGACACTCGAGTGAAGAGAGGGGCGGAGCTTTCTACCGATCACCACCTGGTGGGGAGTTGGCTGCGATGGTGGGGGAGGATGCCGGACAGACCTGGCAGGCCCAAACGCATTGTGAGGGTCTGCTGGGAACGTCTGCCTGAGTCTCCTGTCAGACAAAGTTTCAATTCGCACCTCCGGAAGAACTTTGAACATGCCACGAGGGAGGTAATGGACATTGAGTCCGAGTGGACCATGTTCCGCACCTCTATTGTCGAGGCGGGAGATCGGAGCTGTGGCCGCAAGGTAGTTGGTGCCTGTCGGGGCGGCAATCCTAAAACCCCTTGGTGGACACCAGCAGGTGAGGGATGCTGTCAAGCTGAAGAAGGAGTCCTATCGGGTCCTTTTGGCTCATAGGACTCCGGAGGCAGTGGAGAGGTACCGACAGGCCAAGCGGTGTGCAGCTTCAGCTGTCGCAGAGGCAAAAACTCGGACATGGGAGGAGTTTGGGGAAGCCATAGAAAACGACTTCCCGGCTTCGAAGCGATTCTGGACCACCGTCCGCCGCCTCAGGAAGGGGAGGCAGTGCACTATCAACACCGTGTATGGTGCGGATGGTGTTCTGCTGACCTCAACTGCAAATGTTGTGGATAGGTGGAAGGAATACTTCGAAGACCTCCTCAATCAAACCAACACGTCTTCCTATGAGGAAGCAGTGCCTGGGGAATCTGTGGTGGACTCCTATTTCTGGGGCTGAGGTCGCTGATGTAGTTAAAAAGCTCCTCGGTGGCAAGGCCCCAGGGGTGGACGAGACCCGCCCGGAGTTCCTTAAGGCTCTGGATGCTGTGGGGCTGTTTTGGTTGACAAGACTTTGCAGCATCGCGTGGACATCGGGGGCGGTACCTCTGGATTGGCAGACCGGGGTGGTGGTTCCTCTCTTTAAGAAGGGGGACCGGAGGGTGTGTTCCAACTATCGTGGGATCACACTCCTCAGCCTTCCCGGTAAGGTTTATTCAGGTGTACTGGAGAGGAGGCTACGCCGGATAGTCGAACCTCGGATTCAGGAGGAATAGTGTGGTTTTCGTCCTGGTCGTGGAACTGTGGACCAGCTCTATACTCTCGGCAGGGTTCTTGAGGGTGCATGGGAGTTTGCCCAACCAGTCTACATGTGCTTTGTGGACTTGGAGAAGGCATTCGACCGTGTCCCTCGGGAAGTCCTGTGGGGAGTGCTCAGAGAGTATGGGGTATCGGACTGTCTTATTGTAGCGGTCCGCTCCCTGTACGATCAGTGCCAGAGCTTGGTCCGCATTGCCGGCAGTAAGTCGAACACATTTCCAGTGAGGGTTGGACTCCGCCAAGGCTGTCCTTTGTCACCGATTCTGTTCATAACTTTTATGGACAGAATTTCTAGGCGCAGTCAAGGCGTTGAGGGGTTCCGGTTTGGTAACCGCAGGATTAGGTCTCTGCTTTTTGCAGATGATGTGGTCATGATGGCTTCATCTGACCGGGATCTTCAGCTCTCGCTGGATCGGTTCGCAGCCGAGTGTGAAGCGACCGGAATGAGAATCAGCACCTCCAAGTCCGAGTCCATGGTTCTCGCCCGGAAAAGGGTGGAATGCCATCTCCGGGTTGGGGAGGAGACCCTGCCCCAAGTGGAGGAGTTCAAGTACCTAGGAGTCTTGTTCACAAGTGAGGGAAGAGTGGATCGTGAGATCGACAGGCGGATCGGTGCGGCGTCTTCAGTAATGCGGACGTTGTACCGATCCGTTGTGGTGAAGAAGGAGCTGAGCCGCAAGGCAAAGCTCTCAATTTACCGGTCGATCTAAGTTCCCATCCTCACCTATGGTCATGAGCTTTGGGTCATGACCGAAAGGATAAGATCACGGGTACAAGCGGCCGAAATGAGTTTCCTCCGCCGTATGGCGGGGCTCTCCCTTAGAGATAGGGTGAGAAGCATCCGGGAGGAACTTAAAGTAAAGCCGCTGCTCCTTCACATCGAGAGGAGCCAGATGAGGTGGTTCGGGCATCTGGTCAGGATGCCACCCGAACGCCTCCCTAGGGAGGTGTTTAGGGCACGTCCAACCGGTAGGAGGCCACGGGGAAGACCCGGGACACGTTGGGAAGACTATGTCTCCCGGCTGGCATGGGAACGCCTCGGGATCCCCCAGGAAGAGCTAGACGAAGTGGCTGGGGAGAGGGAAGTCTGGGTTTCCCTGCTTAGGCTGTTGCCCCCGCGACCCGACCTCGGATAAGCGGAAGATGATGGATGGATGGATGGATGTTCCCTCTATACTTTTGTTAAAATGTAATAATCACTTACTCTTATGTTTGGATACTTTACATTGGTTTTGGATGATGCCACACATTTAGGTATCGCTCCGATACCAAGTACAAACCCCGTTTCCATATGAGTTTGGAAATTGAGTTGGATGTAAATATAAACGGAATACAATGATTTGCAAATCAAATTAAACCCATGTTCAGTTGAATATGCTACAAAGACAACATATTTGATGTTCAAACTGATAAACATTTTTTTTTTTTTGCAAATAATCATTAACTTTATAATTTGATGCCAGCAACACGTGACAAAGAAGTTAGGAAAGGTGGCAATAAATACTGATAAAGTTGAGGAATGCTCATCAAACACTTATTTGGAACATCCCACAGGTGTGCAAGCTAATTGGGAACAGGTCGGTGCCATGATCGGGTATAAAAACAGCTTCCCAAACAGCCCCGTACCTTTCACAAGAAAGTACACCGCTTTGTCCACAGCTGCGTGAGCAAATAGTCAAACAGTTTAAGAACGTTTCTCAAAGTGCAATTGCAAGAAATTTAGGGATTTCAACATCTATGGTCCATAATATCATCAAAAGGTTCAGATAATCTGGAGAAATCACTCCACGTAAGCGGCATGGCCAGAAAATCAACATTGAATGACTGTGACCTTCGATCCCTCAGATGGCACTGTATCAAAAACTGACATCATTCTCTAAAAGATATCACCAAATGGGCTCAGGAACACTTCAGAAAACCACTGTCACTAAATACAGTTCGTCACTACATCTGTAAGTGCAAGTTAAAGCTCTACTATGCAAAGCGAAAGCCATTTTTTTAACAACATCCAGAAACGCCACCGGCTTTTCCGGGCCCAAGATCACCTAAGATGGACTGATGCAAAGTGGAATCAGTGTTCTGTGGTCTGACGAGTCCACATTTCAAATTGTTTTTGGAAATATTCGACATCGTGTCATCCGGACCAAAGGGGAAGCGAACCATCCAGACTGTTATCGACGCAAAGTTCAAAATCCAGCATCTGTGATGGTATGGGGGTGCATTAGTGCCCAAAGCATGGGTAACTTACACATCTGTGAAGGCACCATTAATGCTGAAAGGTACATACAGGTTTTGGAACAACATATGCTGACATCTAAGCGCCATCTTTTTTATGGACACCCCTGCTTATTTCAGCAAGACAATGCCAAGCCACATTCAGTACGTGTTACAACAGCGTGGCTTCGTAAAAAAAGTGTGGGTACTTTCCTGGCCCGCCTGCAGTCCAGACCTGTCTCCCATCGGAAATGAGTGGCACATTATGAAGCGTAAAATACGACAGCCGAGACCCCGGACTGTTGAACGACTGAAGCTCTACATAAAACAAGAATGGAAAAGAATTCCACTTTCAAAGCTTCAACAATTAGTTTCCTCAGTTCCCAAACATTTATTGAGTGTTCTTAAAAGAAAAGGTGATGTAACACAGTGGTGAACATGCCCTTTCCCAACTACTTTGGCACGTGTTGCAGCCATGAAATTCTAAGTTAAAGGCCTACTGAAATTATATCTTTATTTATTTAAACGGGGATAGCAGGTCCATTCTATGTGTCATACTTGATCATTTCGCAATATTGCCATATTTTTGCTGAAAGGATTTAGTAGAGAACATCCACGATAAAGTTTGCAACTTTTGGTGCTGATAAAAAAGCCTTGTCTTAACCGGAAGTCACAGACGATGACGTTACAAGGGTGAGGGCTCCTCACGTCCTCACATTGTTTTTAATGGGAGCTTCCAGCAGCAAGAGCTATTCGGACAGGGAAAAAAACAATTTCCCCATTAATTTGAGCGAAGATGAATGATTTGTGGATGATGATATTGATAGCGAAGGACTAGAAAAAAAAAAGTTAAAAAAAAAGTAAAGAAAAAAAGGCGATTACATTGGGACGGATTCAGATGTTTTTAGACACATTTACTAGGATAATTCTGGGAAATCCCTTATCTTTCTATTGCGTTGCTGGTATTTTAGTGAGATTAAATAGGACCTGAAAGTCGGAGGGGTGTGTCCACGGGTGTCTTGAGGCCAGTGTCTGAGGGAAGTCGACGGCAAATACAAGGATGGCGCAAACACCACGGATCTCTGGTAAGAGGCGACTTTTTAACACCATTTTCTCACCGAAACCTGCCGGTTGACATGTAGTCGTGATCCATGTTCGCTTGACCGCTCTGATCCATAACAAATCTTCACCTCCGGGAATTTTAAACAAGGAATCAGCATGTGTTTGTGTGGCTAAAGGCTAAAGCTTCCCAACTCCATCTTTCTACTTTGACTTCTCCATTATTAATTGAACAAATTGCAAAATATTCATCAACACAGATGTCCAGAATACTGTTTAATTTCAACAGGAAACTCCGCAAGAAATTTAAAATTGCAATTTAGTAAACTAAACCGGCCGTATTGGCATGTCTTGCAATGTTAATATTTCATCATTGATATATAAACTATCAGACTGCGTGGTCGGTAGTAGTGAGTTTCAGTAGGCCTTTAATTATTATTTGAAAAAAAAAACAAGTTTATGAGTTTGAACATTAAATATCTTGTCTTTGTAGTGCATTCAATTGAATATGGGTTGAAAAGGATTTGCAACAGAGGTGGGACCAAGTCATTGTTTTTCAAGTCACAAGTAAGTCTCAAGTCTTTGCCCTCAAGTCTCGAGTCAAGACAGGCAAGTCCCCAGTCAAGTCCAAAGTCAATACTGGGAAGTCTCAAGTCTAGTCCCAAGTCCTGCATTTTGAGTTTCGAGTCATTTCAAGTCTTTTTAACCACAGACTAATACATTTACACAGATTGTGTATGCTTTTAAAACCCTGTATGTATTTATTATAAAAAAAACAGTGCTTACACTGCACTTCATAATAGCACTATTAACCAGTTATTCTAAACATTTAACTCATTCTTTTACAGTATAAAAACATTTCAAAAAACAAGTGCAACTGTACTTATTTGCACAAAAGTGTTAAAATTGTATTTCCATGGAATATTGCATTGTAACTAGTTCCACAGCAGTTTCTATCCTGTTCTTACCTTATCTCATTGATCTCATCTCACACTATATATGTGTTTATGCGTGCATACACATAGAAAACATAACAAATACATGAACATAACAATGAACAGTGCTGTACTTCTTAGATGTCAGGGCTCTATGGAATATGTACACATATTCTTAATATAGTATACATTTTAACTGACCTTTATTTGACTATGTTTGTCTTTTTGTAGGTGGCTAAAATATGCGGTGCTGCTGACCGCCGTCTAACGTTACGTTACTGTTTGTGATACAATCCCTAACATAACGTTATGTGTAGGTGCCTCATGCAACCATGCTTAAAAAAAATCACTTGACAAAAAGTATGAATAAGGTAGCGAACTACAGTGGACGCAACAGATTGACATGTTTGCAATGACGTCATAACCATAGACATCTTATAAGTAGACGCAGAATTGGCTGCTGTGACGCAAGCAATTTGGCCGCCATCTTGAAGTGGTGATGAGGAGCCGGCAAGCAGCCTAAACTGACAGTTGACAGGTACAAAACAAAGATGCTGGGCTGGTATTCAGCGTTTTCCTGCTCAAATGAGCGGACTGTTGAAAATAGGAATTGGGGGATTACTTTTCACAAGTACGATTTAACATTAACATACTATTGGTTGTATTTTGTGAAAAGAATATTACCACAGAGTTAAGCAAGAGCAAAGAACTACAATATTTGTATGTGAAAATCACAAAGAAATCTTCTGGGGGAGGATGACCCCCCTACAGGTATGTGGTTTACAAACTTTCAGGCCCACCTAAAACAAAATTCACCAGCCGCTACTGATTATGATGCATTCTCATTTTATTGTAACCACAGATAAGTCTTCAAGTAACAATATTCAAATACTAACTTTGTTGGGTAAGACAGAATTTGGTTTTATTCTGAATCCAGTGAAACAGATTGGTGGTTTTAGCTGAAATAAAGACTTTCAGGTGTTTATATATGTTTAAGTATTTGGCAGACACTTTTATCCAAAGCAACATACATGAAAAATACATATAAAACAATCACTGTAAACATGATCATTTAAAGGAAGAATGTAATATAAAATATCAATACAAAGTGTCAAGACAGAATAAACCATCTGCTGTTGCAGCAACAGAGTATAAGTCTATAACAGTGGTTCTCAACCTTTTTTCAGTGATGTACCCCCTGTGAAAATGTTTTTAATTCAAGTACCCCCTAATCAGAGCAAAGCATTTTTGCTTGAAAAAAGAGATAAAGAAGTAAAATGCAGCACTATGTCATCAGTTTCTAATTTATTAAATTGTATAACAGTGCAAAATATTGCTCATTTGTAGTGGTCTTTCTTGAACTATTAAAAAAAAAGATGTAAAAATAACTAAAAACTTATTGAAAAATAAACAAGTGGTTCTATTTTAAATAAAGATTTCTACACATAAAAGTAATCAACTTAAAGTGCCCTCTTTGAGGATTGTAATAGAGATCCATCTGGATTCATCAACTTCATTCTAAACATTTCTTCACAAAAAAAAAACTTTAACATCAATATTTATGGAACATGTCCACAAAAAATCTAGCTGTCAACACTGAATATTGCATTGTTGCATTTCTTTTCACAGTTTATGAATTTACATTCATATTTTGTTGAAGTATTATTCAGTAAATATATTTATAAAGGATTTTGAATTGTTGCTATTTTTAGAATATTTAAAAAAATATCATGTACCCCTTGGCATACCTTCAAGTACCCCCATTTGAGAACCACTGGTCTATAGGTCCGTAAGATATATAGATATCTAATGTATTCATACATTGTTTATGTAGGATGTACGCATGTATCCATCCATCCATCCATCATCTTCCATATCCGAGGTCGGGTCGCGGGGGCAACAGCCTAAGCAGGGAAACCCAGAATTCCCTCTCCCCAGCCACTTCGTCTAGCTCTTCCCGGGGGATCTCGAGGCGTTCCCAGGCCAGCCGGGAGACATAGTCTTCCCAACGTGTCCTGGGTCTTCCCCGTGGCCTCCTACCGGTGGGACGTGCCCTAAACACCTCCCTAGGGAGGCGTTCGGGTGGCATCCTGACCAGATGCCCGAACCACCTCATCTGGCTCCTCTCGATGCATGTATATATAACCTAATCATATTGTTTCTTTAACTTAAAAATAGCTGACTGTTTTTTTCCCCTTCTCTGGGATTATATTCCCAGTTCTGATCTCAGACGTCTGGTCACTTATAGCATATAAGAATATTCTATTACTGTTAAGCAAATTATGAACACGCCAAGACATGTGTCTTTTATCATAGTTACACGAATGACAAAAAAGCGCGTGAGTATCAGTGGTATTCAGTGAGGTAATATGTGCTGACAATTCATTGCTCCTGCCAAATTCATTGCTCCTGTCAAAGGAATTGCCCTGAGTGGAGCGGATCACCACTCCAAGATGGCGGCCGCGCGTCACGTCAGCGGCAATAGGCAGTAGCGCTCGATGCTGTGTCTACTTATAAGATGTCTATGGTTATAACGTTAGCAGTGAGTTTACAGCCTCACTGATTTAACTACACAACAAATAAAAGTTACGTTACTCAGCCAATAAACGTTAGCTTACATTCAAAACGTACCCTTCTTTGTGCGACTTCAAATGTCGAACGAAGTTGGAAGTTGTTGCGTCTCCGTCTGTAATCTTCCAACCGCATGTTTTGCATAAGGCAATTCCTGTTTTGTTGACCAAGTCGTACTCTTAATACCCGAACGAAACACTTTATGGCATAATTTTATTCACTTATTCTTCTGTTGTTTGAAAGCTCTTCTTCGTTGGTTTTCCTGCAATTTGATTGGATGAATGCTGTGTGACGAAAACAACGTGGATGTAATTTGATTGGCTGTAATTTGATTGGGTGTTGTACTGACAGGTAGCGCACAGGCTGTCATCGCACACATGTTGACAAACACGCGTACACAATGGAAGATACGGAGCGCTCCTGAATAACTTTTTAATCGTTGGGTTTTGGGGAAAGTTGCAAGTCATGTCAAGTCAAAAGGCTCAAGTCCAAGTCAAGTCCCAAGTCATTGATGTTAAAGTCTAAGTCGAGTTGCAAGTCTTTTTACATTTTGTCAAGTCGAGTCTAAAGTCATCAAATTCATGACTCGAGTCTGACTCGAGTCCAAGTCATGTGACTCGAGTCCACACCTCTGATTTGCAAATCATTGTATTCCGTTTATATTTACATCTAACACAATTTCCCAACTCATATGGACACGGAGTTTGTAGTTACAGGATCAATATTGGTCATATTCAAAGTCCAGGGATGTGTTTCCTGAGCTTATAAACATGATATGAATTTTTAGAAAAAAATATGGATGTAGTCACAGTAGTATCGACTAGATACACTCCTTTATTTGGTATCACGACAGTGGATGTCAGGTGTAGATCCACCCATGGCATTTGTTTACATTCTGTCATGCCAGCTTTTGTTAGCAGTGACACCGGTGAGCTATGGCATAGTGTAATGAAGCATGTTTAGCTATTCCTCGTTCCTGCTGGGATGATACTTGTAAGAAATGTACTTTATTTGTCACAGTAGATGCAAGGATTAGTGGTTTAAAAGTAGCTAAAAAACCGCAGACTGCAAATGGATGTTAGTCGACAACTAGCTGGCCATGTCTTAAAACATCTCTTCCTGAGGGCATTTCAGTGTTATAACTGAACCTTTATCGTTAGTTTTTAAGCCAGATTGTGTCACTTCTCCCTTTTCTGTCTACACGTTGTGTCTGCTTGTAAGTACTCCGTGTGTGTGCGCTACCGAACATGCTCCTCTGCTTGTAAAACCAGCAATGTCACAATGTGATGGCACGCCGTTATGCTCGTTTAATTTAAAAAAAATTAAATAAATACAATTGGGAACCCATCCATTTCTACCGCTTGTCCATTTCAGGGTGTGGGGGTGCTGGAGCCTATCTCTGCATTCAGGCACCCTGGACAAATCGGCAACTCATTGCATGGCCAACACAGAGACAGAACCGGTACTTTTCAAACAGTATAGTTACAATTTTGATTCATTAGTACCACGATACTATACTAGGGCCGGTATACGGTACAACCCTTGCGTGTACTACTAGTGGGCACGTTGCGTGTGATTTACTAAGACAGCGTGAGCAATTGAAAAGTGGTGCAGACCGCCTTATTGAAATTAGGATTTTGTGTGATCTATACGAGGCATCATCAGATACACACTCATGTACTGCACATTCATGTTTTCACGCTACTACATGTGGCGTTCTGTTATGTTTTCAAACATGCAAGAGACGTGCCACTTTTTATGGGCATTTTAGAAGCAGTTGTGCAGTGCATCCACATTGACACCATATTTATTTGTTTTATTTTATTTTACTTTTTACCACTGCAGGTGCATGGGAGAGAGGCTTAGTTTGCTTAATTCGCAAAAATGCATAATTCAAGAAGTTGTTTTCATCATACAAGAAATATCTTAATGTTGTGTATATACCGTATTTTCTGGACCATAGGGCGCACCGGATTATAAGGCGCATTAAAGGGTCATGTTATGATTTTTGTATTTAAAACACCAACTTGTGGTCTACATAACATGTAATGGTGGTTATTTGGTCAAAATGTTACATAAATGATGTTTTACAGCTCATCTTCAAGCCGCTTTCTGACAGTCTCTTCAGGATGCGCTATTTTGTGGGCGGTCTTATTTACGTGGCTCACCTTAGGCAGCGTCTTTTCTCCGCCATCTTTGTTGTAGCGTACGAGGACGGGAGTTGAAGAAATGTCAAAAGATAAAGCTTACGGTTTTAATGACATTCAGACTTTACGTCAATCAATAACGAAGCAGCATCTCCTCATCCGTGGCTCACTAGTGCAACAACAACATCGGAAATGTGTCCTGTGAAAAACTGTCCGACCGGAACCCACGAATAACTAAAGTTCATTGGGTGAATAATGTAAACTCATTACACCGGTATGTTTAAGCGCTTCCGTAGCGTGATATAAATTAGAACTTTACACTACTTTATATCAGAAATGGCCAAAGCAGTGGGTGATTGTCCCAAAACGACAAGATAGAGAAAAAGATGTGCGCAAATTTTCAGGGCTTATGCAGATCTCAAATACACATCAGCAGGTACCAGAAGGTAAGAACAGTTGGTTTTGCATAATATTGTGAAACAAAACGCCAGATAATGTCTGCTAATGGGTGCCATTTTACGGTCCTTACACACACACACCATAGTATTATTTTTATCTCTGACTATGGTAGCCTAATGGACCGACAATCCATCAAGCGGTGCGGCTTAAAAGTCATACCAAAACATTTCGACGGATTTTTGAGTGCCGTGTGTTATGTTCATTATTTTCAATGGAACATCTAAAGTTTTGGTGTTTACTGCCGTCATATTGCAGTCACATATCTCTTGTGGGACTGCCATCTACTGGTCACACTTATCATTACAATAAAATAGCTTTGAGGTTAGTAAGCACAACCAGAATTAAGTTTTTGATTGATTGATTGAAACTTTAATTAGTAGGTTGCAAAGTTCCGTACATATTCCGTACAATTGACCACTAAATGGTAACACCCGAATACGTTTTTCAACTTGTTTAAGTCGGGGTCCACGTAAATCAATTCATGGTACAAATATATACTATCAGTAGAATACAGTCATCACACAAGTTAATCATCAGAGTGTATACATTGAATTATTTACATTATTTACAATGTGGGGGGTGGGATGAGGTTTTGGTTGATATCAGCACTTCAGTCATCAACAATTGCATCATCAGAGAAATGGACATTGAAACAGTGTAAGTCTGACTTAGTAGGATATGTACAGCCAACAGAGAACATAGTGAGTTCAGATAGCATAAGAACAAGTATATACATTAGAAATACATTTGATTATTTACATTTGGTTATTTACAATCCGGGGGGATGGGATGTGAAGGGGGAGGGTGTTAGTAAAGGGTTGAAGTTGCCTGGAGGTGTTGTTTTAGAGCGGTTTTGAAGGAGGATAGAGATTCACTTACTTTTACACCTGTTAGGAGTGCATTCCACATTGATGTGGCATAGAAAGAGAATGAGTTAAGACCTTTGTTAGATCGGAATCTGGGTTTAATGGGGTTTGTGTAGCTCCCCCTGGTGTTGTGGTTATGGCGGTCATTTGAAGTAGTTTGATATTTTTACTTCGGTATCAGGGAGGTGTAGCGGATTTTATAGACTAGGCTCAGTGCAAGTTGTTTTACTCTGTCCTCGACCCTGAGCCAGCCCACTTTGGAGAAGTGGGTTGGAGTGAGGTGTGATCTGGTGTGGAGGTCTAAAAGTAACCTGACTAACTTGTTCTGGGATGTTTGAGTCTAGATTTGAGGGGTTTTGAGGTGCTGGGGTACCAGGAGGTGCAAGCGTAATCGAAAAAGGGTTGAACGAGAGTTCACGCTAGAATCTTTAAGGTGCTTTTGTTGACCAGAGAGGAGATTCTGTAGAGAAATCTCGTTCTTTGGTTGACCTTTTTGATAACCTTGGTTGCCATTTTATCACAGGAAAGATTGGCCTCTAGAATGGAACCTAGGTAGGTGATATCATCTTTCCTGGTGATAACAATGTCACCCACTTTTTATAGTGAAGTCAGTGACTTTCTTAAGGTTGATGTGGGACCCAAACAGGATGGATACATTAGCAACACCGGGTTGTAAGGCGCATGGTCGATTTTTGAGAAAATGAAAGGATTTTAAGTGCACCTTAATAGTCCGAAAAATACAGAATATGCCCTTTACTTTTAGCTGCCCTATTACAACTGTCAAATATTGATTCGTTCACCATTTTACTGTCATCCATCATCCACTACCTGAGCAAAGTTGAGGAAGAAGAGTTGATCGTGGGAAAGGTTCATTCCTGGCAGTCGTGGCTCCTCCCCATGTTTCCTCACATAGTTCTTGTAGGCCTGCAAATAGAAAAAAGTGGTATGTAATGGAACGCTATAATTGTTTATACAAATAAATTGTCTGTCTCTGTTAATTCAAGACATACAGTCGCGATCAAAAGTTTACATACACTAAAGAACATAATGTCATGGATGTCTAGAGTGATTGGAGCACATACTTGTTGGTCACAAAAGAACATTAATGAAGTTTGGTTCTTTTATGAGTTTATAATGGTTTTCTGAAAATGTGACCATAATCTGCTGGGTCAAAGGTTCATTCATACTGACATCACTCGAACAAAGATAAGACCTTCTGGAGGAAAGTTCGGTGGTCAGATGAAACAAAAAATTAGCTGTTTGGCCACAATACCCAGCAAATGTTTGGAGAAGAAAAGGTGAGGCTTTTAATCCCAGGAAAACCAGGCCTACTGCCAAGCATGGTGGTGGTAGTATTATGCTCTGAGCCTGTTTTGCTGCAGTGGAACAGGTGCTTTAAATTGGACAATGAAAAAAGTGGATCACCTCCAAATTCTTCAGGACAACCTAAAATCATCAGCGCGAAAGTTTGGTCTTGGGCGCAGTTGGGTGTTCCAACTGGAAAATGACCCCAAACGCACGTTTAGGTAGAGAAATGGCTAAATCAGGTTAGAATTCATGTTTTAGAATGGCCTTTCCAAAGTCCTGACTTAAATGTGTGGACAATGCTGAAGAAACAAGTCCAACAAATTTAACTGAACTGCACCAATTTTGTCCAGAGGCATGGTCAAAAATTCAACCAGAAGCTTGCCAGAAGCTTGTGGATGGCTACCAAAAGCTCCATATTGCAGCGAAACTTGCCAAGGGATATGTAACCAAATATTAATATTGCTCTATGTATACTTTTGACCCAGCAGATTTGGTCACATTTTCAGTAGACTCATAATCCATCCATCCATCCATTTTCTACCACTTTTCCCGTTCGGGGTCGCGAGGGGTACTGATTCATAAAAGAACACAACTTTATGAATGTTTTTTGTGAACAAGGATGTGCTCCAATCACTCTATCACACATAAATACATTATGTTCTTTCCAAGCGTATGTAAACTTTTGATCGCGACTGCATTACTAAATAAGTCTGTCATACCTGATAGGCCTGCCGTATTCCACCGTTATCAGCAATGTTCTCACCCAGGGTGAGGTTACCATTTAACTGGAGAAGGGAACAACACAGGTAGTTGTGTTTAAAGTGCGTAACAATGCAGTATTTACGAACATACAAGAAAAAAAGAGTAAGAAACATTAGGAGAGTGAAGAGAGAGGAGGTGCTGATTTATCTGTCAACACAAAATAGAAAATAATCCTGAAGCAGAGAGGAGGTGAGACAGGGATGAGATGGGTAAAAAAAGATAGTGAAATAGAACGCCTGGTGCAGTGTGAGAAAAGCAGGCTGCTTAAAGAATGAACAGAACTTACGTGAAGTCCATTGAGCAGGTCCCATGTGAAGTTGCTGTACTGATCCACAATACACCTAGACAGTTCCAAGAAGTTTTGAGCCGAGTCGGGCGTCCACCAGTCCCTCAGGTCGCCATTCTCATCATATTTCTTACCTATGAGATACGAATAAAAACATTGCGTACGTACAAATCTGCTACCAAAGGTTTGCGTGAAAAGAATTCCAAGACTTCGTATGAGTAACGCAGTAATTACCTGTGTTGTCGAAGCCGTGCGTGATCTCATGACCGATGACTGCGCCGATTCCTCCGTAATTGAGAGATTTGGCCTGGCCTTGACTGAAGAATGGAGGCTGCAGGATACCAGCAGGGAATACTGCAACCACAGGCAAGACAGAAAAGATTGGTAGTAAAGTAAGAAAAAAACAAAAATGAACAATGCTGCATGTGTCGATGTGTGCACATATGAAATACCTATATGGTTTATTCTAGACGAGTAGAAAGCATTAATGACAGCCGCTCCCGAAACCCACCTGGAAAAAGAGTTTAATTAAACAGTGGGTCTTTGAGGACATTGTACTGCAATCACTGAGTTAATGTGAATCCTTGAAGGAAACCTCAGTATTCACACACTAGCCTCACGTGCTAGAAGAAGTCTATTGAAATTGCACTTGTGAAGAACAAAATGTCATGGCTGTCTTGACTTTCCAATCAGTTCTACAAGTCTAATTTTTGTGTGATAGAATGATTGAAGCACATACTTGTTTGTCACGTAAAACATTCATGAAGTTTGGTTCTTTTATGAATTTCTTGTGGGTCTACTGAAAGTGTGACCAAATCTGCTGGGTCAAAACATAGCAATGTAAATATTTGGTTATGTGTACCTTTGCAAGTTTCACTGCAATAATGCGCTTTTGGTAGCCATCAAGCTTCTGCTTGAATTTTTGACCACTCCTCTTGATAGGTGCAGTACAGTTAAATGTGTTGGTTTTCTAACATAGACTTGTTTTTTCAGCATTGTCTACATGTTTAAGTCGGGACTTTGAGAAGGCAATTCTAAAACCTTAATTCCAGCCTGATTTAGTCATTCCTTTACAACTGTTGATGTGTGTTTGGGGTTATTGTCCTGCTGGAACATCTAACTGCGCCCAAGACCCAACCTCCGGTCTGAATTTAGATTGTCCTGAAGAATTTGAAGGTAATCCTCCTTTATTATTGTCCCATTTACTCTCTGTAAAGCACCAGTTCCATTGTCAGCAAAACAGGCTGTAGGATTGGGTGTTCCTGGGTATTGTTGCCAAACAGCTACATTTTTGTTTCGTCTGACATTATATGGACAAAGATAAGCACTTCTGGAGGAAAGTTCTGTGGTCAGATGAAACAAAAAATGAGCCACAATACAGTACATACAAGTATATGCTCCAATAACTCTATCACAAAAAAATAAAAGTTGTAAAAATTATTGGAACCTCAAGACCGCCATGACATTATGTTCTTGTAAGTTTGAGTTTACGTTAACATGTGATTCATTAAAAAAACCTATCAGATTATCATAAATGAACAAGGATTAAAAACGCTACATGTTGAACCTGGAAGTTGGTGCTCGTTACATGGTGCAAAGATGAGTGATGAGAGGCCACTTTCACTTCAAAACACACTCCGAAGGAACGTTAGATAAAACTGACGTAATTTGTTGGCATTGTAGCGACAAACGTCAAACTGACTGCAGATACATCCATTATTGCTTGTCTCTACCCCGGCAGCGGATAAAACTCACCAAAAATTACGGAGAGGGTCTATGATGATTGGTTGTCTGTGGATTTTCTCATTCATCCAGGGCATTGTAATCTCAGAGCATTCAATCGATCGCAATCGGACTGTTTAGTTTGCCTTAGAAGACGTTTCGTCTCTCATCCAAGTAGGCTTCATCAGTTCATAATCATAGATTTAGATTGGTCGGATCTAGTCTTAGATTCAGATTGGTCAGATCATGTACAATATAGTCTTAGACTTAGATTAGTTTGATCCAGTCTAGCGGCTGAACTGGAGTATGAAATGATTTCGCCTTCTTGGATGAGAGGCGAAACGTCTTCCAAGACAAACCGAACAGTCCAGTTGTGATCGATTGAATGCCCTGAGATCAGACCTGGACAAAATACGGGCCTCTTGCGGCCCGTTAAGATATTTAGTCTGGCCTGCCGGACGTTCTACATAATTTTTTTTAGACCTTCAACATCTAAACTGTCGCCACCATTATGATGTGCAGTGCTGTTTTTAAATGACCGTAAGTATTGAACTAGAGAAAGTAATTCAATGGTCAAAATCTGCGCTTTTGGCTTTTATACGTGTTTGTTTTCAGAGCAGCTGATGAGGAAGCACATTTTTACGTGATAATATATCATATTGTAGGTGTTTAGTACACTTTCCATTCATATTTTGCTGTTTTTTTTTCATTTATGTTGTATTTTGCTTTATTTTAAAAGATACACAACTATAGAGGAGCTGGTCTGAGAAGTAAAAGATGGGCGATGTTTATTGTTATTGTTCAGTGTTTCATTGTTCATAGTTAATATTATATATCCCACTTTCTTTATTTTCATGTACATTTTGGGTGTCCCTTTCAGTAAAAACTGTAAAATTCCATTCCGTTTTTTTTTAGGTGGTCTGTCATCACGTTTTTAGAACATTGTGACTTTTGGTATTAGTGTTCCTGAAAAAAAGTGACCCAAACACACATACCATACAGAAGATTTCAACAGCTAAATGTGTATATATCATTTATACACAGATACACTTTGGCCCCTCAGACACTTTTTTCTCTAAATGTGGCCCTCCGAGTCAAAATATTTGCCCAGCTCTGCCTGAGATAATGATTGGTTGATTTACATATGAAGAGTCACAATTGGCCAAGATCAAACAATGTCAGCAGCGGTGGCAGAAACCACATTAGCGAGTCTTGTTTAAATAACAATGTTTCTTCCAGGGTTTGATCAAAAGGCCGGTACTTTTATTTTAAAAACATTATTTTCAACATTTTATAAACATTATGTTTTGTTGTGGCTAATTCGACAGCCAGTGCAGAGCTGTCTGAGCGAACTACTCAGAGAGGCAATCGGAAGGTGTCAATGCTGCATTGTTAACAATAGTATAAAAGTTACATAGGATTCCAGTCAAGGCATGAAAATATGTTCACTATTATTGATTTCCGTTCATGTGTTCAGGTTGTTTATGTGAGACAAATGTTTTGCACTTGTCATGGTCATTTTGCCATTGAGTTTTCTGCTAAAACAGTAATTTATCCTGTGCTGAAAAGTCTACATTCCAATAGAGCAGTGGTTCTCAACCTTTTTTCAGTGATGTACCCCCTGTGAACATTTTTTTAATTCAAGTACCCCCTAATCAGAGCAAAGCATTTTTGGTTGGAAAAAAGAGATAAAGAAGTAAAATACAGCTCTATGTCATCAGTTTCTGATTCATTAAGTTGTATAACAGTGCAAAATATTGCTCATTTTTAGTGGTCTTTCTTGAACTATTCGGAAAAAAAGATATAAAAATAACTAAAAACTTGTTGAAAAATAAACAAGTGATTCAATTATAAATAAAGATTTGTACACATAGAAGTAATCGTCAACTTAAAGTGCTCTCTTTGGGGATTGTAATAGAGATCCATCTGGATTCATCAACTTAATTCTAAACATTTCTTCACAAAAAAATAAATCTTTAACATCAATATTTATGGAACATGTCCACAAAAAATCTAGCTGTCAACACTGAATATTGAATTGTTGCATTTCTTTTCACAGTTTCTGAACTTATATTCATATTTTGTTGAAGTATTATTCAATAAATATATTTATAAAGGATTTTTAAATTGTTGCTTTTTTTAGAATATTGTTGAAAAAATCTCAAGTACCCCTTGGCATACCTTCAAGTACCCCCAGGGGTACACGTACCCCCATTTGCGAACCACTGCAATAGATTATATATGTTTTTTTTTTTTTTATATTTTTACTGTTAAACTAGCTTTGATTTAATGTTTCCACTGTCCCCATTGTGTAAGTGGGACTGCAAATTTCCAAGTTAAAATTAATGTAAAAATGTAAAAAATCCAGACAAAGGAAATGTTTCCAGTTTGTGTTTATTATGATAAACATTCAAATTCAGCATTTATTCCCTCTGCAGAGGTGTTTGGTGGAAGATTGTACATTAAGTTGAGATATATGTACCTTGAGGGGGGGGTGGCAGTGGGGTTGAGGAGGGCGGGGTTTGGTAGTTACGAGGTGGTGTATATTGTAGCGTTCCGGAAGAGTTAGTGCTGCAAGGGGTTCTTGGTTTTTGTTCTGTTGTGTTTATGTTGTGTTACGGTGCGGATGTTCTCCCGAAATGTGTTTGTAAACCCACACTTAACAAGAATAACAGTGTGGCGCATATTTGTAATAGTGTTGAAGTTGTTTATAGACCCACCCTCAGTGTGACCTGTATGGCTATTGATCAAGCATGCCTTGCATTCACATGTGTGTGCAAAAGCCGCCAATATTATGTGAGTGAGCCGGCACACTGTTTGTATGGAGGAAAAGCGGAGGTGACGACGGGTTGTAGAGGACGCTAAAGGCAGTGCCACACCCTCAATATTGTTGTCCGGGTGGAAATCGGGAGAAATTCAGGAGAATGGTTGCCCCCGGAGATTTTCGGGATGGTCACTGAAATGCGGGAGTGTCCTGGGAAAATCAGGAGGTTTTGCAAGTATGTTAATGTAGCGACCTACTTTTGCCGTGTAGATTGTAATTTAGCTTTCTACAATTTTCTGGCGATAGCTTCTCCTGTAGCTTAGCTTCATTTAATTGAGAGTAACTTGTAGCTTACCTTACTACATTTTCCAAGTAGCTTGCCCATCACTGATTATCTTTCCTATTAGTGTACTTGTTTTGCTTTATTATTGCAAATACTTTGATCATCTTGTGATCCAGGAACGTTTAAAAACGGTTCCCGGATCACATTCTAACAACAATATTGCATTTGTGTCCAAATATTGGGTTAATTTGTTAAGCAAATTGTAATTATGCAAGCAATCCAAGAGCGTGATTAATCTGGTTTAAAAATAAAAATCACAATAATTTGACAGCCGTAGTTTATGTAGTATATGAAAGAAACATATGTTGTATTGCAATGCTGTCATTAGTTGCACTGAATGAGAATGCATCAATCCATACAGCTGGGAAGTTGGCAACTGCCCACATGAAGATTCCGAGGGCCAACATCACAGTGTTCCAGTTAAAAGTGAAAAACAACAAAATTATGGCGGAAGATGTCTAGTAAATTTAAAACCCAGTACCTATGCAGCATTGATCATTTTGATTTACATGAGAAAAAAAAATGTACACGGACAATATACCGTAGTAATAAAAAAATCCAATTTTTGTATGCAAAACAGATTGTGCTGATAGTTGGAGATAAATACAGTTCCTATCATTTCTAATTGGCCAGTGCACATATGTACCATACAATTTGGTAATATTGATGTACTCAATGAGGAGCGTGCCAGTGTTTCCTGTGTGTAAATTCTGGAACGCAGCATAATTTTTCTGCAAATACTTGCCACCTACTCAGTGGCCTTGTGGTCAAGGTGTACGCCCAGAAAAAGGTAGGTTGTGAGTTCAAACCCTGGCTGAGTCAAACCAAAGACTATAAAAATGGGACCCATTACCTCCTCTGCATAAAGGGTTGGAATTGGGGGTTAAATCAACAAAATTATTCCCTGGCGCGGCCACTGCTGCTGCTAACTGCTCCTCTCACCTCCCAGGGGGTGAACAAGGGGATGGGTCAAATGCAGAGGACAAATTGCACCACGCTTTGTGTGTGTGTGTGTGTGTTGTGTGTGTGTGTGTGTGTGTGTGTGTGTGTGTGTGTGTGTGTGTGACTATCTTTGGTACTTTAACATGACGCAACGTTCTCATTGCTAACAACTTTATCTGTCCTATTTGACTTTATTAACTTAAGAAAACTAGTGGGGTTTTTTTCATGGTACAGTTAATACATCAGTGTGTTAGTCATTTGGGCTACTTGTTGATACAGTATGACAACAGAACTTTTAGAAATAAAAACTCTTTGTAATTTGCTTTGTTTGTTTCACGAATATAACGTCATAATGATATCTGATCCCAAATGTGGGATGATTTAGTTTTGGTGGCGCGCCGTAATCCTTTCAATGCTATTGTTTTTTGTGTTCATTGCCAAAAATTCTACTGCTGTAATGTGTATCGTAAAATGTGTTCTCACTCGTCTTTGTTGACTTTCTCCCTGAGTTTCTCCAGGCGTTTCCTTTGCATGTACTCCATGATACGCAGGCTGTTTTCAAAGAACTCCTCCTCACTGTAGTGCAGCTAACACCAACACACAGCCAAAGAACAAGACAGGAAGATCAGTCTGATAAGTCATGGATCCATCTTCGCCACAGCGTTCGAGAGAGTCAACATTATAGTAAGTTTCTCGCTACAATACAGTCATTGTGTACCATGTTACATAGATGGTATGTACAGTCGTGGTCACAAGTTTACATACACTTGTAAAGAACATAATGTCATAGCTGTCTTAAGTTTCCAATAATTTCTATAACTTTTTTTTTTTTTTTGATGGAGTGATTAGAGCACATACTTGTTGGTCCCAAAAAAACATTCATGAAGTTTGGTTCTTGTATGAGTTTATTATGGGTCTACTGAAAATGAGACCTAATCTGCTTGGACAAAAGTATACATACAGAAATGTTAATATTAGGTTACATGTCCCTTGGAAGTTTCACTGCAATAAGGCGCTTTTGGTAGCCATCCACGAGCTTCTGGTTGGATTTTTGACCACTCCTCGTGACAAAATTGGTGCAGTTCAGCTAAATTTGTTGGTTTTCTGAAGTGGACTTGTTTCTTCAGCATTGTCCACACATTTAAGTCAGGACTTTGGGAAGGCCATTCTAATTCCTTAATTCTCGCCTGATTTAGCCATTCCTTTACCACTTGTGATGTGTGTTTATGGTCATTGTCCTGTTGGAACACCCAACTGCGCCCAAGACCCAACCTGCCGGCTGATGATTTTAGGCTGTCCCGAAGAATTTAGAGGTAATCTTCCTTTTCATAGTCCCATTTACTCTCTGTAAAGCACCAGTTCCATTGGCAGCAAAACAGGCCCAGAGCATAATACTACAACCATCTGACATCACATGGACAAAGATAAGACCTTCTGGAGGAAGGTTCTGTGGTCAGATGAAACAAAAATTGAGCTGTTTGACCACAATACCCAGCAATATGTTTGGAGGAGAAAAGGTGATGCCATAAAAAAAAATCATAAAAGAACCAAACTTCATGAATGTTTTTTTTGTGACTAACAAGTATGTGCTTAAATCCCTCTATCACAAAAAATAAGAGTTGTAGAAATGATTGGAAACTCAAAACAGCCATGACATGTTCTTCACAAGTGTATGTAAACATTTGACCACGACTGTATATAACACATCACATATGTTATAGACACATACATCTTTGTACTCGTCATTGAGGTATTTGTCATCCATGATGTCTTCAGAGTAGCCAATTTGTTCCTTGATTGCTCGAGCCTGAAAGGTAAAATGTTCACAATCTTATATGATGTTAAATCTTAACACCGCTGTGAATGTCATCAATACCTTTTGCTCGGCTGCTTTCTTGGTGTCGGGATCCATCCAGGTCAGTTCGTGGAGGTTCCTGATGAAAACTTCCTGAATCTCATTGATCATCTCTTCCATCTAAAGAAAGTCAAAGATAAGTCGCTGCTTTACTGCAGATCTGTTCAAACCTTTGTGCTATGTAAGTTAATATGTTGTTAACATTCAGTGTTTTATTGTTCATAGTTAATATCCCAAATCACACTTTCTTTATTTTCAAGTCCATATTGGGTGTCCCATTCAGTAAAAAGCTGTAAAATTCCATTCTGTTTTTTTTGTTTTTTTAGGTGGTCTGTCACAACGTTTTTAGAACATTGTGACTTTTGTTATTAGTGTCCCTCATGAGGTCTGCTTAGAGAGAAAACAGCAGATTTATTGAAGACCCAACATTTTTCTGAGGCTGGTCAAAATCAAGGGGAAATAATGGAAGCATTGTGGAGGTTGGCTTTTGAACTGTTTCCTGGTCCAAAGTAACAGCGACACTATCAATATGTGAACTTTCCTACGAGGGAAAAAAACTTTCTGGACCAAGTATACTGCAATGTGAGGGGAGCTTACAAGGCTGTACCCAGACCACACTTTGGACTATCTGATCACATCTCAGCTTTCCTATATCCAGCGTACAGACAACGCCTTAAGCAAGCCCCCCCAGTGAGAAAAACTGTACAAGTGTGGAATGAAGACACTGCACTAGTGCTTCAGGACTGCTTTGGGAGTACAGACTGGGACATGTTCAAAACTGCTGCTCAGAGGGATGATGGTACTGTGGACATAGAGGAATATGCTTCCAGTGTTACTGGCTACATCAGCACATGTGTGGAAAACATTTTTCCCACAAAACAATACAAGATATACCCAAACCAAAAACCCTGGATTAACTGTGATGTTCGGTCCAAGCTACATGCCCGCTCCACTGCATTTGTCTCAGGCAACGCTGAGGACTACAAGAAGGCCAAGGGACAATACAGACAATACAGGGGCGGTATAGCTCGTTTGGTAGAGCGGCCGTGCCAGCAACTTGAGGGTTGCAGGTTCGATCCCCGCTTCCGCCATCCTAGTCACTGCCGTTGTGTCCTTGGGCAAGACACTTTACCCACCTGCTCCCAGTGCCACCCACACTGGTTTAAATGTAACTTAGATATTGGGTTTCACTATGTAAAGCGCTTTGAGTCACTAGAGAAAAAGCGCTATATGAATATCATTCACTTCACTTCACAGACAAAAGCTGGAGGGATTCTACTCCACCACAGATTCGCAGCACATGTGGCAAGGCCTGCAGCACATCACAGACTACAAGCAGGGGAGCAGGGGGGTCACAAACAGGCAACGATCACTGCCAGATGAGCTGAATGAGTTCTACGCCCGCTTCGAGGTCCTCAACACCAACCAACAGAGAGATCGCACGCAGGACCCACCACTCACTGTGACAACAGCAGAGGTAGATACAGTTCTGAGGAGAACAAACCCACAGAAGGCAGCCGGCCCAGACAACATCCCTGGCCAGACCCTCAGGGTGTGTTCATCAGAGCTGGCTAACGTACTTGCTGACATATACAACTTGTCAATAGCACAAGCTGTTGTGCCCACCTGCTTCAAGACCACCACCATCGTGCCCCTGCCAAAGAAAAATACTGTGACCTGTCTGAATGACTATCACCCTGTTGCACTCACCCCAATAGTGATGAAGTGCTTCGAGAGGATAGTCATGTCACACATCAAGAAGACCATCCCAGACACACTGGACCCTCTACAGTTTGCCTACCGGCAGAACCGGTCCACTGAGGATGCACTCAACACCGTCATCCACACCACCCTCACCCACTTAGAGGGTAAGGACACTTATGCCAGGCTATTATTCATCGGCTACAGCTCTGCTTTAAACACGGTCATCCCACAAAAACTAATTGGTAAACTCCTCACTGTTGGTCTGACATCAACTCTCTGTGAATGGGTCCTGAACTTCTTCACAAACCGGCCCCAGTCAGTTAGAATCGACAACCAGATATCAGGCACAAAGGTTCCAAGCATAGGGACCCCCCAAGGCTGCGTGCTGAGCCCCCTACTGTACACCCTCTTCACACACGACTGTGTGGTCTCCCAAAACAACACCAGTATCATCAAGTTTGCAGATGATACTACAGTCGTCGGACTGATCAGCGGGGGAGCTGAGGCAGCGTACAGAAGGGAGGTAGCGGAACTGGTAGCTTGGTGTCAGGATAATAATCTCTCCTTGAACACAGACAAGACCAAGGAGATGATTATTGACCCACTGAGAAGGAGTGCACAGTACACACCTTTGTACATAGGGGTGACAAAGGTGGACAAGGGTGAAAACCTTTAAATTCCTTGGGACCCGCATCAGCGAGGACCTCACCTGGGATCACAACACCCAAAAAACAATAAAGAAAGCCCAGCAGCGACTGTACTTCCTAAGAAGGCTGAGAAAATTTGGTATGCCACCCAAAATTCTCAGCAGCTTCTATGGTAGTACGGTTGAGAGTGTCCTTACCAGCTCAATCACGGTCTGGTATGGGAACTGCACTGCTAAGGACAGGAAGGCACTCCAGTGAGTGATTAAAACTGCTCAATACATATCAGGAGCAGCCTTCCCCTCACTACATGTATTCTACCAGGGCCACCAGGAGAGCAAACAACATCATAAAGGACAGTACACACCCCCAGCACAGTCTCTTCAGCCTCCTACCATCAGGCAGACGATACAGGAGCCTGAAATCCAGGACTACGAGACTAACAGTTTCTACCCACAGGCCATCAGGCTTGTGAATGGTAACTTGTGAATGCTAGCT
Organism: Nerophis ophidion; assembly: GCF_033978795.1. Lineage (NCBI taxonomy): Eukaryota > Metazoa > Chordata > Actinopteri > Syngnathiformes > Syngnathidae > Nerophis > Nerophis ophidion. Next base: position 33,634,237 of record NC_084628.1, on the reverse strand, counting down.
CTCCCCCCCCATTTTTACTTTGTCTTTTTGAACAAAAGACAGGTACCTTGATCACCCCCAAACTGTGAACCATCACTGTAGACACTTTTCACCTTTGATCACTAAAGACACTTTAACTGCTGCTGTGACCCAAGGTCACCTCCATATTTATACTGTTGACTGTCAATCAGAATGTGCAATAATGTTATGTACTTACTGTGCCTTGTATATACATTTTAATTTTTTTTATTTTTTTAGTTAAGTACTGTGTGACTTGTTGAAGGGTGGACTAGCAAAGTAAGACTTTCATTGTACGATAAACTGTCTGTTTAACTGTGAATATGACACTAAACAATCTTGAATCTTGAATCTGTCCTGGGAGTGTCCATTACTCCAAAAGCTAATGCTATTTCAACACTGAAGGAGCTATGATATAACTCGAGCTCACTCCAGAACAAGCACACAGATGTTTTTTATGTGATTGTGGGGACGGCGTGGCGAATTTGGTAGAGTGGCTGTGCCAGCAATCCGAGGGTTACAGGTTCAATCCCCACCTTCTACCATCCAAGTCACGTCCGTTGTGTCCTTGGGCAAGACACTTCACCCTTGCTCCTGTTGGTTCCTGGTGAGCGCCTTGCATGGCAACTCCCGCCGTCAGTGTGTGAATGTGTGTGTGAATGGACGAATGTGGAAATACTGTCAAAGCGCTTTGGGCTCCTTAAAAAGGGGTAAAAAAGCATACAAGTACAACCCATTTACCATTAATCACATAAATCTCAAGTATATTCTGTCAGAATTCCACCGGCATTTCACTACAGAAACCCAGGGTAACAATATGCTGGATATACTCTCAATATTTAAATATGTGCTCTGGACTTGAGTTAAAATGCGAGTACAATCGTCCCTTTGAACCAAACCAAAAACTAGTGAAGTTGGGACGTTGTGTAAATCGTATTTGAAAACAGAATACATTGATTTGCAAATCCATTTCAACCTATATTCAATTGAATGGACTGGAAAGACAAGATACTTAACGTTCTAACTGGTAAACTTTATTTTAGGCGATTTGGAATTTGATGCCTGGAACATGTTTCAAAATAGCTGTAAAAAGTGGCAAAAAAGACTGAGAAAGTTGAGGAATGCTCATCAAACACTTATTTGGAAAATCCCACAAGTGAACAGGCTAATTGGGAACAGGTGGGGGCCATGATTGGGTATAAAAGCAGCTTCCATGAAATGCTTAGTCATTCACAAACAAGGATGAGGCGAGGGTCACCACTTTGAGCAAATTGTCCAACAGTTTAAGAACAACATTTCTATTGCAAGGAATTTAGGGATTTCACCAAAAACGTTCCGTACTATCATTAAAAGGTTCAGATGAATCTGGGGAAATCAGTGCACGTAAGCGGCAAGGCAGAAAACCAACATTGAATGCCCGTGACTTTCGATCGCTCAGGCAGTATTGCATTAAAAACCGACATCAGTATGTAAAGGATATCACTGCATGGGCTCAGGAACATTTCAGAAAACGTAAAATACTACAACGGACACCCCTGACTGTTGAACAACTTAAGCTGTACATCAAGCAACAATGGAAAAGAATTGCACCTGAAAATCTTAAATTGGTCTCCTCACTTCCCAAACATTTACTGAGTGTTGTTTAAAGAAAAGACCATGTAATTCAGTGGTAAACATGCCCCGATGCAAACTTTTTTGCAATATGTTGCTGCAATTAAATTCTAAGTTAATGATTATTTGCAAAAAAAAGTGTGTTTCTCAGTTTGAACATTAAAGTCTATTCAATTTAATATAAGTTGAAAAGGATTTGGAAATCATTGCATTATGTTTTTTATTGACCATTTACACAACATGCCAACTTCACTGGTTTTTGGGTTTTGTATATAGCGCTTCCCGATGTTGCAGCTTCACTTTATTGTAGATTTCTAAAACAATAGTTTGTTTTAGCAAGTTCCACAGGTTGTTGGTCTAAATGAAGTCTAATGTATCATATGTATCACAGTGCAGTATGTGTTTCACTTTATTTTAGCATTATGCTATGGCAATCGATATGTTGTGTTGATTTATAAATATATATTTACCAAGCAGGACTTACAGTACCAAGATAGGGGTGGACCCTACCAAACACGGCTAACCCAATCATATTGAATACATTTAAAGTGCCATATGTTCTTAAAATCAGGTAGATATCAAAGCTACACAAAAAACAACACATTGGATCCCAACAAAAAAAAAAAAAAACATTTACAATTGAAAGCCATTGACATGTTAACGTCAAACTATTGCAATCCATTAATATTTAGAGTACCCGCTTTATTTATATTCTTGTCTACCAGATGGTGCTACTTTTTACCATGCCAAGCATGCAGCAAAATGTCACTCTTTTTACTGTTTTCAACAAGGGTGCATTGCTACTAAAATGAAGTGTTTGTTGCGGCAGTGCCCCTAAATTTCACTTAACACTACAACACTATATTGTGTGAGTTTCAGTACACCGTGAACCTGTTGGGAAATCAATATAGTTGACTGAGGGACGGCCGTAAAAACACGCGGTCAAACTAGAAGAAATCGCACACATGCACAAACACACAGTTGGATAAGGTCCAAGAGATGCCAGATACAATATGTCATTTTGACAAAAGCACACAGTCACAGACACACACGGAGATGTGAGTACACAATTTGACTCAACCACACATTGACAAAAAATACTGATTTAGTGTGCATAGTGTATATAGCCCTGCCCCATTTTTTATATATTGTTTTTCAAATCACCCGACATGTATACTGAGTATATGTACATAATTTATCCATTTTTTAACATAATATTTTATATATACATCTCACAGGTTATATATCTTATTGAATGTATCAAATGTGATGAATATTTAATGGATCACAATGGAAACAAGCCTTTTGGCTTTTGTGCCATCCATTTTCCGTACATGGATTCAATTCTTTAAGGTGTCAAACTTTTCAATCAATCAATCAATTTATACGATGTGTGAGGAAAAAGTAAACATTAGACTCACAGTGGAGAGAGATGGGCATAATCCACTATTTCGGGGGTCAGCAACCAGCAGCTCTTTCGCACCCCCCTAGTGGCTCCCTGGAGCTTTTTTAAAAATGTTAAAAGATGGGGTGGGGGGATTATATATTTGTTGTATTAATAATATTTATGTAGGAGGACAAATATAACCCAAACCTTCCTAATTGTTAGAAAGCCCACTGTTTGTTTTTATGCTTCACTGATCAGAGTATTTGGCCAGCGCCGTTTTGTCCTAATTTTGGCGGTCCTTGAACTCGTCATAGTTTTTTATTTTTCTTTATTTAAATTTTTTTTTTATTGAATCAACATAAAAAACACAAGATAGACTTACAATTAATGCACCAACTGAAAAACCCTCCCTCCCACATTTACAATCATTCACGCAAAAGGGTTGTTTCCTTCTGTTATTAATATTCTGGTTTCTACAATATATATCAATGCATTCTGCGAAGGGATACAGTCCGTGAAGCACACTAATAGTACAAACCTTCAACAGTTAATTTGACTCATTTTCATTAATTACAAGTTTCTGTGTGGAGGGGGCGTGGTCCACTTGTCTCCTGACACATTTGTAGTTATATAATAATCATTATTTTAAGAAGAATAAGCAAAATAAAAAGTCTGTTCAAACACTTTGGGCGTTTGGCATTGGTCTATTGGTCCAAAAAGGAACCCCGCTACGAAGAGCATTACACAATGTAACTGTTCTCATTTTATTTTGGTTTCTTTTTTTATTCAACAAAATGTATTTAAACAAAATTAAAGGACGTTATCTTCACCAAACCAGGTTGTCAATGAAATTTTGATTGTTTAAAGAGTTCTTAAAACCAGGTCCAGGTCGGGCTCAGCAACACACACCTTGATTTATGTATACTCAAAATTAGGGAACAGAACCACAGATTGCATATAATCTATAAAGAAAATTACATTTTCAAAATAAGCATTTGAGGACGTCCCATCTTTTTTTATGTTTTTTGTTTCATTATCGGTTTCAATCATATAACTTTCTAAAGTGAAAAAATACTGAATAAGTGTTTTAAAGAAAGTAATACTAAGTGAATATCTGATTTTGGCCTTAAAAATAAACCCTGTACCAAGGTACTATAACTAAATTGGCTAAATCATGACTGTCAATGAACTCTCCTAAAATAACAGAAACCACATCAAGCTTCATAAACAAACCAATCCTTAAACACATTTTTTCAACGTCCACCCAAAAGGAAGACACAATGTGACAATACCAAAACAAATGCAGAGTGGATTCAGAATCCTGACAACTAAATTGGCAATCTGACTCTGTCATATTCCATTGTTTTAGCATTTTTCCCGGGGTAAGAAGTTGTTAATAATTTTTATTTAAAAATAATAATTTTGCACATTGGGAGTAGTTTTGTAGATTAATTTGAATATTGCATCCCATGGCAAAGGGCAGTCAAAAAAGTCCTCCCATTTTCCATGTTATATGGGGAAGCCTTCAGAGATTTCTTTATTAAATCAAATTATATATTTTTCTATTTATTTTTTTTTTTTTGCCCATTAGAATTCCTTATTGGAGGTTTACAAACTAATATTTTGTAGTTCCATAATTATGTTTCCAAGTTTACCCAATTGTGCCAGTTAGTTGATTAAATGAAAAGCTTGAACAAGCATCACCATACATCGTTCTAAATTCATCATAATCTTACCATTCTCATTGATGATGTCATTGACAAACATGATTTCTCTTTCAAACATATTTTTCCAAAAGAAAGGCTCATCGTAGTTTTTTTACATGTACAACTTTCTCCGTTGCTGCCTCAGAAAGACGTGATTTGTGCCACCCCTTCTTTGTTTCATTTAGTCCACCAAACGTTTTATGCTGTGCGTGAATGCACAAAGGTGAGCTTTGTTGAGGTTGTTGACTTGGGTGGAGTGCTAATAATCCATGCTAACATGCTATTTAGGCTGGCTGCGTGTACATATTGCATCATTATGCCTCGTTTGTAGGTATATTTGAGTTCATTTAATTTCCTTTACTTATGTCCTCTGTGTATTTAATGTATATTTGCATGTCTCATGACACATTATGTGTATGTAATATCGGCTGCATTTGTGATTGTGTGCCATGTTGTTCTAGACCACAGCAAACATTACAATGTTGTTCCAGACCACAGCAAACTTTACTGAGCTTGCAAAGATTGCAATAAATCCATTAGAACAAGACAGCCTGTATTTTTCTTAAAATTGGGCACACACATCTATACCTTTTGGCAGATTTAAGCCAGGAATTTCCAGGAGTTATCTAACCCTCTGAGACACTAACTTAATGTGTTGCCTTCATTATAAAACTTACATAAGGCTTTTGACTTTTTGCGGCTCCAGACAGATTTTCTTTTTGTATTTTTGGTCTAATAAGGCTCTTTAAACATGTTGGGTTGCAGACCCCTGCTCTATTTGGATTTGATTGTTGATAAAGTACACTTCTTCTGTGCAATAGACAGAGTTGCTGTGAGCCTCAACTAGTGTGCTGTCTTAAGAAGGATAAATCCATCCATCCATCCATTTCTACCGCTTTTGGGTGGCTGGGGTGCTGGAGCCTATCTCGTCTACAATCCGGCGAAAGGCAGTGTACACCCTGGACAAGTCGCCACCTCATCGCAGGGCCAACACCGATAGACAAACAACATTCACAGTCCCATTCACACACTAGGTAGGGCCAATTTAGTGTTGCCAATCAACCTATCCCCAGGTGCATGTCTTTGGTGGTGGGAGGAAGCCGGAGTACCTGTAGGGAACCCATGCAGTCACGGGGAGAACATGCAAACTCCACACAGAAAGATCCTGAGCCTGGGATTGAACTCGAGACTACTCAGGACCTTCATATTGTGAGGCTCATGCACTAACCCCTGTTCCACCGTGCTGCTCAGGATAAATAAAAATTGTAAAACGTTTTTAGGCCCAAGTCCTCAGTGCACTATATTTGGTCTTGTTGTACCAACCAGTTTTTTGCTGTTTTTGGAGAAGGCCTCTTGCACATACAGTCGCCCCACTGCATTATCCATGTTACTATTGACATAAACCGTACAAAATCTCCACGCCACCGCCTCTGATGTCACGCCATACAGAACCTGTAGGGGAAACAAAATAGTCCCAATCACTCAGCGCATCAACATGTTTTTGTCCACCTCCATTTATAGTTATATAATAATAATCATTATTTTAATAACCCTGCGGTCAAAGCCAACCCTGTTATGAATGCAGATGATTATATATGTAAATCTTATAGGTCAGTAACTCTAGGAAACAGGAGTACAATAGCAGTTTGTTTCCATCCCTCAAGTTCCACTAATATAGGACGTCAAAGCAACTTTTAGGTTGCATTTACCATGAATTGATTAACGTGGACCCCGACTTGAACAAGTTGAAAAACTTATTCGGGTGTTACCATTTAGTGGTCAATTGTACGGAATATTTACTGAACTGTGCAATCTACTAATAAAAATTTCAATCAATCACTGTGGCAACATTTAAGCTACCTTTTTAAAGGTATTAATTTAAAGCTCCTAAAGTGTGTATACCATATTTTCTGGACCATAGGGCGCACCGTATTATAAGGCACATTGCCGATGAATGGTCAGCATCTCCTCATCTGGAAACAACACTGGAAATGTGTCGCGTGAAATAAAGTCCGACCTGAACTCTCTAATAACTAAAGTTCCTTGGGTCAATAATGTCAACTCACTATACCCGTATGTTTTAGCGCTTTCATGGCGAGTTTACTGACAGACATACAAGTAAGAACTTTACACTACATTATATTAGAAATGGCAACAGTGGAGTATGAAATTCCCATAAGAAGGTAGAGAAAAAGAAGAAGCTCACAGACTACAAAGGTGGACACACACAATTTTTTAGGACTTATGCAGATCTCAAATACACATGAGCGAGTACCAGAAGGTAAGAAAACTTGCTTTTGCATAATATTGCGAAACCAAACACCAGACAATATGTCTTACTTTATACAAACACCATACTACTCGAATGTAAAAGCACATCAAGCGGTGCGGCTTCATAGTTTACCAAAGTTGTACTAAAACATTTTGACAGATTTTTGAGTGTCGTGTGTAATGTTTTTTTTATTTTCAATGGAACATTTAAAGTTTTGGTGGTGTTTACTTGAGTCATATTGCAGTCTACACATCTCTTATGTGTGACTACCATATTACTGGTCACACTTATCATTCCACCATGTGCCAAATAAAATAACTTGAGGTTGACATTTGAGATTGGTAAGCTCAACCAAACTTAGGTACACTAGGTGCACTGAAAAAATGATTTTAAGTGTGCCTTATAGTCTGGAAAATATGGTGTATACGGTATATATTTTTTTAATCTGGTCTGGAGAAACTTTCTTGACGAGAGTCAAAAAGACCTTAAAGGACTGTACTGGGATTGTCTTCTCCTTTTGAAGAGCATGTGTAAACATCATTTCCACTCCATTACACATTCAATTGACAACAACTTTGGCCATCTTTGAACACACCATTTTTTTGATTGACTCATGTTTCGAATCCTGGCTGCTGGGGAATTTAGCGTACCTCGGCTGTCAACTCTGACTGACCTATTGGAGAAGAGGATGCTTCATTTGTTTTACAACCTGCATTCCTCAAAGAAAAAAACACAAACAAAACACTATACTATATTTGGTAACACACAGCACAACGTGGTTAGTTAGCATTGACTCCTTTCTGCAAGACTGGTAAGGGACTGAGTCCAAGACAACAAATCTGTACCTCAAAATCCCAAAACATCAATTGAAGACCACAACACTGTACGTTTCTTAACCATAGGGCCCATGTTTTTAATCGCAAAAATTATGACTAAAGTGGCGAAGCTGTACTATCAGTTGCAATTTAATTTAATTAACAGTTCAGTTATGAAACATATTCATTATTAATTTAGTTTTTTAATTTTAACACAGAATAATTATAAGTAAAATATTTTTTCGGCAGTTATTGAAGAGTCCCCTATTATATACTGTAGTATATTTGATTACTATTGATCTTTCCATAAAAAAAAAAAGTTAGATTTTGTATTATGTGACAAGATTATAAACTGTAAGTAGGTTAGATATAATTAAAAATTAAAGTACGTAAGTGTGGTGTGATTATCCTTTCATCACACAGCACCCTCACCCCCTGGGAGGTGAGGAAAGCAGTTAGCAGCAGCGGTGGCTGTGCCAGAGAATCACTTGTTACTAAGTCCCAATACCAATATTTTGGTACCGGTACCAGAAATGTGTTTCGATACTTTTCTAAGTAAAGGGGACCCAACAAATTGCATTATTGGCTTTATTTTAACAAACAATATTACGGTACATTAAACATATGTTTCTTATTGCAAGTTTGTCCTTAAATAAAATAGTGAACATACTAGACCAGTGATGTACTCCCTGTGAATTTTTTTTAATTCAAGTACCCCCTAATCAGAACAAAGCATTTGATTGAAAAAAAGAGATGAAGTAAAATACAGCACTATGTCGTCAGTTTCTGATTTATTAAATTGTATAACAGAGCAAGATATTGCTCATTTGTAGTGGTCTTTCTTGAACTATTTGGGAAAAAAAGATATAAAAATAACTAAAAACTTGTTGAAAAATAAACGAGTGATTTAATTATAAATACATATTTCTACACATAGAAGTAATCATCAATTTAATGTGCCCTCTTTGGGGATTGTAATTTACATCCATCTGGATTCATGAACTTAATTCTAAAAAATGTTTCACCAAAAAATAAATCTTTAACATCAATATTTAAGGAACATGTCCACAAAAAATGCAGCTGTCAACACTGAATATTGCATTGTTGCATTTCTTTCCACAGTTTATGAACTTACATTCATATTTTGTTGAAGTGTTATTCAATTAATATATTTATAAAGGATTTTTAAATTGTTGATTTTTTTAGAATATATAAAAAAAAATCTCACGTACCCCTTGGAATACCTTCATGTACCCCCAGGGGGTACATGAAGGTATCTCAAATGGGGGTACGCCTACCCCCATTTGAGAACCACTGTACTAGACAACTTGTCTCTTAGTACTAAGTAAGCAAACAAAGGCTCCTAATTTAGCTGCTGACATATACAGTAACATATTGTGTTATATCTCATTCCATTATTTTGTCAACATTATTAAGGACAAGCGGTAGAAAATACATTATTAATTTTCTTGTTCATTTACTGTTAATATCTGCTTACTTTCTCTTTTACCATGTTCTATCTACATTTCTGTTAAAATGTAATAATCACTTACTCTTCTGTTTGGTACCCGGTACCATAAATGTGTTTCGATACTTTTTTAAATAAAGGGGATGATACCACAAATGTAGGTATCAATCCGATTCCAAGTAGTTACAAGATCATACTGTACATTGGTCATAATATAAGTTCTCATGTGTCCAGGGACATATTTCCTGTTTTTTTAAACATAATATACATTTTTTAAAAACGAAAAAAGCTTTTGTGATACTAAAAAATATCGATGTAATCATAGTAGTACGCTCCTGTACTTGGTATCAAGATCCACCAATGGAGTTTGTTTACATTGTGACACCGATGATGTGTAGTAAAGCATGTTTAGCTCTTCCTTGTCCTGCAGTAAAGATACTTGAAAGAAACGTATTTTATTTGTCGCCTTGAAGGCCAGGATTAGTGATTTAGAAGTATCAACAACACTTCCGGCTGCGGATGGACTTTGGCTGACAGCTAGCTAGCAATGTCTTAAAGCACCTCTTCCTGAGGGCGTTTCAGTGTTATAACTTCACCTTTATCGTTAGTTTTTAAGCCAAAATGCGTCCATTCTCCCTTTTCTGTCTACACACTGAGTCTGCTTGTTAGTACTCCGTGATTGTGCGCTGCCGAACATGCTCCTCTGGTCTTAAAACCAGCAATGTAATGACGTGACGACGGGGGGTCAAGAGGGTGGTAGACCGGTAACTTTTAGAGGCGGTATAGTACAGAATGTGATTAATTAGTATCACGATACTATACCAATAACGGCATACCATACAACCCTACCATATACGATTTCAAATAAAAAATACGAATTTTAGTTCAGTGCTTATATTTTGAGACAAAAAGTTTAAACTTTCAAAACGGTCAAAAAGGTTAAGAGCAAATTCTGTACAAGACCAGTATCGTTGAAAACAAATGGATGGATCACAGCAGAGGACTTGGACATACTGGAGTGATAGATTTAATATCTTCGTGTCTTACCTTTCTGAATACCTTTTCAGTATCTCTGTATGCTGTACTGAGGCGCATAACCATGTTCATAGCAACACGCCACACCAGGTAGTTCTGCAAATCCCTGTGAACAAAAGAAGAGCATTCAATGCAAAGTTACGAATAATCTGTAGTTTGCAATTACAAACAAACATGCCTTTTTAATTGTTCACTTTTGTAATACAAACCTTTTTGTGTATTTGGCCAAGATTAGTTTAAGGCCTCTGTAATACTCGGGGCAGAAGTTTATGACCTTTTCTGTGTCAGTCACAGTGACGTTGACTGTATTCATTATTTTAGCCACGAAATAAGACCAGTTGAACACCTTCGGGGCAAAGACAGCACAGATAATACTACATTAGCAGGAGGATAGAAAGGTATTAATCCAAGACAATTAATAAAAAATTAGGGTTGCCTAAAATATACATACAGTATACAGTCGTGGTCAAAAGTTTACATAAAGACAAATAAAGATAGAATACTATTAACTGCAACATACAAGGGTAAACAAAACCCCCAAAACATTATTATTGGTATATTTTCAGAATGTGCTTGTTCTATTTTCAAACTAAGAAAACAATCTGATGTTGTCTTTATTTTTAAGTTATCATGCTGTGATTTTACCAGTCCGGCCCACTTGAGAGTAGATTTTTCTCCATGTGCCCCCCGATCTAAAATTAGTTTGACACCTCTGCCCTAAACTAATATAAAGTAGCTAAATAACAGAAGAATAAGTTCTTACTACATTTTGCCAGAAGTGTAGATATAACTATATTTCAACAACATAGAAACAAGTAGCTTAACCATAATTTTGACAAATCAATTCAACCGGAAATGACACACTATATTACCTCTTACGTCAGCAGCCAAATTAGGAGCCTTTGTAATCATTTTTGAAATGTAATAATATTAATAAATGTAATATAATTTACATACCATATATATATATATATATATATATATATATATATATATATATATATATATATATATATATATATATATATATATATATATATATATATATATATATATATATATATATATATATAAATACATACACACAGTTGTGGTCAAACGTTTACATACATTTGTAAAGAACATGTCATGGCTGTCTGGAGTTTCCAATAATTTCTACAACTCTTATTTTTTTGTGATAGAGTGATTGGAGCACATACTTGTTGGTCACAAAAAACATTCATGAAGTTTGGTTCTTTTATGAGTTTACTTAAAATGTGACCAAATCTTTTGGGTCAAAAGTATAATATCTGGTTACATGTCCCTTGGCAAGTTTCACTGCAATAAGGCGCTTTTGGTAGCCATTCACAAGCTTCTGGTTGAATTTTTGACCACTCCTCTTGACAAACTTGGTGCAGATCAGCTACATTTGTTGGTTTTCTGACCTGGACTTGTTTCTTCAGCATTGTCCACACATTTAAGTCAGGACTTTGCGAAGGACATTCTAATACCTTAATCCTAGCCTGATTTAGCCATTCCTTTACCACTTGTGATGTGTGTTTAGGGTCATTGTCCTGTTGGAACACCCAACTCCGCCCAAGACCCAACCTACAAGCTAATGATTTTAGGTTGTCCTGAATAATTTGGAAGTAATCCGCCCTTTTCATTGTCCCATTTACTCTCTGTAAAGCACCAGTTCAGTTGGTAGCAAAACAGGCCCAGAGCATATTACTACTACCACCACCATGCTTGACGGTCGGAATAGTGTTCCTGGGATTAAAGGCCTCACATTTTCTCCTCCAAACATATTGCTGGGTATTGTGGCCAAATAGCAAAATAACAAGTATGTACTCCAATCACTCTATAACAAAACACCATATCGCCCATCCCTAATTATTATTTTTTTCTATAATAATGGTGTTTACCTGTGATTCAACCTCAAGGGTGAAATTGGTATTCATATCTCCAAGTTCCATCTTGTGGTAACGCAACTTTGGATCGCTGCGATACTCTATGGACTCAATAGCCTTAAAGAAACATTTTAAAAAGGTTAAAAATAGTTCTTTGGTTTATCCCATGAGCAAAATTCCTGTGAAAGTCCAGCAACAATAAACATCTCTGGAGTCCTTAAGGTGTGTAGATGTCAGAGCTGAAGGCTTTGTGAATGCCAGTGGTGTAATAGCGAGCTGTGGGAGTATAGATCAGCACACACTGACTCGCGTGAAAAATTTGTTGACATTTGGCTAAAATCAATTGTGCAAGGATCAGACGATCAGACAGGTCAACAGCTTGCTGTGCACAAAGAGCATCTTTAAGTAGCTAACAAACAAGATCACTGTAGTGTGAAAGTGTGGGATGAGGTAAGCGTTTCTGCTAGAAACCAACTGTTCCCAGACTGGAGTTGCTATCGGCATGTGTGAGTGACGAGCGGCGCTTACATTGGCAATGTCTCGTTCCAGGTCGGTTACTCGCGTCATTTCCTCTTTGACCAGCGTCTCGTTGAAGGACAGACCCCGGTCAGTGCGGATCAGCTTTACCAGGTCAAACATGAACTGCTCATAGGCCTGACATGCCTGTGAAGTAATCAAGTCACATTCAGGATATTGGTAACTTTGCATTAAGTGAGAGTGAAAAAGACCGCCGACTGATTCATGTTCAAGCAGATTGAAACCAAAGTTACACACTGACAAACATGCTGCTGATGTCAGGCTAAATGTGATCAATGGCTTCTATCAAAAGATAAATGTAAAAGCCCAAGTTCAAGTAATGTTTTTGCCTTTTGGTTTGAGACCTTTTGGGACTGTGCGACAAGGGGGTGGCACTTTCGTGATTTCTGTGGTGCTTTTTTGTGGGCTTCTTGATCTGCCTCCTGTGAGCCTTTTGGCCATGGAGACCAGCTGCTGGGTCTCTGCCACACCAGAGTCTGTTTGGAGAGACTGGAGGAGATGCGAATGAAGAGACAGGGCTGCGAAGCTGGTGCTATGCGCTGGGACAGACAAGCTTTACAGAGTCTTGGCTGAATGAGCAGGCATCGTACACCTCGGTCTCCTTAGACGCATTCTCGCTCATCCATGCAGACTGGGCACTGGCCGAGAGTAGGTGGGTGGCCGAGGGTGGAGTCAGCTCTCTTGGTTGCTTTGTTGGGTCTGCTTCTGTCTCTGGCCATGCTCCCCTCACACCAACAGTGTATATGTTTTTTTGTTGTTGTTGTTTTACTTTTGTAGCTTTTAACATCATCCCTGCTCTTTTAATGTCTTTAATGTCCTTTGTGTTATTTGATGTTTCCCTCTTCCACACATTTTTGTTTGTATGGCTATAAATTGTTTTTTTTCCTTGGCCTCAGTCTGGACCCCCTCTCCCAGGGGCCCAGGCTTAGACTGATGCCCCCCACCCCCAGCATTGACCTGTTTCTCACCTTTTTTGTTAGAGGTGCCGGAAGTTGACAAACCTGTCAGCGATCCTGTTCTGTCTCCCTATAATGTGTGTCTGCTCTTGAATGGGATTGTGCTGAAAATCTTAATTTCCCCCGGAGATTATTAAAGTATTTCTGATTCTGATTGTGATTCAGAGCAAAGTGTATCAGCGCCAATCATATACATGTAGTCTGTTTTGAAATGTAACCAAAACGACAGATTTTACACGTTGATGTCCTTCCATAACCACTTCAGTGTATGTGTGGATAGGTACAACTCAGTTTGAACATCAAGTATGTTGTCCTTGTAGCATATTCAACTGAATATGGGTTGAACATGATTTGCAAATCATTGTATTTCGTTTATATTTACATCCAACACAATTCCCCTACTCATATGGAAACAGTGTTTGTTTTTTGTATTTTTATGGCTTTCAACGATTTTGGTTGCCGACCTCTTGTTTTAGAGCCATCGCCATTCATTAATTTTCTTTACCATTTCTCCTCATTACAGCCAGGACAGCTCATGGCATTAACACATAAGGCCTGATCTACTAAATATTTCCGTGTATTAAAACACATGTAATCTTGACAGCACACCAAAGCTGATTTACTAATCTCGTGCACATAGGATTACGTCTCTTAAGTGAGGAAAAAAGCCAGAACAATTCCTTTAGCGTGATTGTCTGCTCGTAATTGAAGAGTAGGGCTGCACAATTTTAAGAAAACTAATTGCAATTTTTCTCTACGAAATTGCAATGGTGATTCGTTTCGCCTTTCATATTTTACACATAAAAATGCATAAAACTGCGAAAAAATGAGTTAAGGATGACATGTTACTTTTACACTGTAAATAAACATTATTGTGTCAAGGTGCCACACATGAGGACAATATGCATTTATTTACATTCAAAAATATTTGGCTTTGTTTTGGAGGTATACTGATTGATTGATTGAGAAGTTTATTGACATCTTAAATAATTGAATCCATGTAATGCTGTAAAAAGGCAAATGCATGGCACAAAAAGCCAAAAGGCTTGTTTCCATTGTGGTCCATTAAATATCCATCGCATTTGATACAGTCACTTCTAAACAACTTTGCCAACTTCAAAGGTATGCACAGCTTCCTCTTGTTGTTTTGTGCTGCATATTTCACTACGTCAAGCTTGTAATCTGCAGTACATGATTTCCTTTTCGGTGCCATTTTTGTCCAGCCCTTCTCAGTTACCGCCAACGTTGGAATGTTCCATTTTAATAGCTACGGCAGTAGCATATAGCAGTTAGCATCCCACGACATAATGCACTTCTGCCATGACCCTCCCCCACCAAATTCTTATTGGTTGACATGTGTGTGATGATTGCTGATGTGTGTGACGAATGCTGACATTTTCTTTGTCTCTTCCGCGAATGATATAAATAATACTATTTAATATTTTACGGTAATGTGTTAATAATTTCACACAAGTCGCTCCAAAGTATATGTCGCACCCACGGCCAAACTATGAAAAAAACTGCGACTTATAATCCGAAAAATACGGTATATACAAAAAATGGGGCTTGGGGTATATACACTATGTACATGACAATATGTACACGATTCAGATCTTTTGACTACATCATGCTTTTAAACTGAGTAAATACTTGATAAAGACTACATTGTTTATAATCTAATGTAATCATAATATATGATAATAATGCAACAAACCATTTAAAATTACCGTATATAAACTTTAATTCCTCATTACTGTAGAACTGTTTACCATTGTACTCTAATTGGAAGGGAAATAACTATTATCCTAAATAAACAAACAAAATGGACTCTTATTTGTGTCAACAACGATTTAAACAGATATAAATCTTACAGTGCATTTTTTTCCCAGTTGGAAAAATGAGGTCAGACTTTGTATTTTTGTTTGTTGCCATTACGTGATCACGGCATTTCCACTTGTTCATCTGTGTTGATAGGTTCATATCATCCTTATGATTTTAAGGTGAAATATTTTGTGATGACATTTTGGCTTTGTCATCAGTTTTTGCCGCCTAATAATTGTTACAAAACCCAAAACCAGTGAGGTTGGTACGTTATGTAAATCGTAAATAAAAACAGAATGCGTCCATCCATCCATTTGCTACCGCTTGTCCCTTTTGGGGTCACGGGGAGTGCTGGATAATGATTTGCTAATCCTTTTCAACCTATATTCATTTGAATACTGCAAATACAAGATATTAAACAAATTTGTTTTTTTTTTTTGCAACTATTAACCTATTTGGAATTCCAAGCCTGCAACATGTTTCACAAAAGCTGGCACAAGTGGCAAAAAAGACTGAGAAAGTTGAGGAATGCTCATCAAACACTTATTTGGAACATTCCACAGGTGAACAGGCTAATTGGGAACTGGTGGGTACCATGATTGGGTATAAAAGCAGCTTCCGTGAAATACTCAGTCATTCACAAACAAGGATGGGGCGAGTGTCACCACTTTGTGAACAAATGCTTGAGAAAATTGCCAAACAGTTTAAGAGTAACATTTCCCAACAAACTATTGCTAGGAATTTAGGGATTTCATCATCCACAGTCTGTAATATTCAGGGAATCTGGAGAAATGGGGCGAGTGTCACCACTTTGTGGACAAATGCTTGAGAAAATTGCCAAACAGTTTAAGAGTAACATTTCCCAACAAACTATTGCTAGGAATTTAGGGATTTCATCATCCACAGTCTGTAATATTCAGGGAATCTGGAGAAATCACTGCACGTAAGTGATGATATTACAGACCTTAGATTCCTCAGGCGGGACTGCATCAAAAAGCGACGTCACTGTGTAAATGATATCACCACATGGGCTCAGGAACACTTCAGAAAACCACTGTCAGTTACTACAGTTCGTCACTACATCTGTAAGTGCAAGTTAAAACTCTACTATCAAAAGCAAAAGTAATTTATCAACAACAACCAGAAACGCCGCCGGTTTTGCTGGGCCCAAACTCATTTAAGATGGACTGATACAGAGTCTAAAAGTGTTCTGTGGTCTGACTAGTCCACATTTCAAATTGTTTTTGGAAACTGTGGACCTTGTGTCTTCCAGAAAAGTACCATCCGGACTGTTTATATAGGTAAAGTTCAAAACCCAGGATCTGCGATGGTATGGGGGTCTATTAGTGCCCAAGGCATGAATCACTTACACATCTGTGAAGGCACCATTCATGCTGAAAGGTACAGACAGGTTTTGGAGCAACATACTGTAAGTTACCATCCAAGTAACGTTATCATGGACGCCCCTGCTTATTTCAGCAAGACGAAGCCAAGCCACATATTACAACAGTGAGGCTTTGTAGAGTGCAGGTACTAGACTTGTCTGCCTGTAGCCCAGACCTGTGTCCCATTGCAAATGTGTGGCGCAATATGTAGATGAGACCCCGGACTGTTGAACAATTTAAGCTGTATATCAATCAAAAATGGGAAATAATTCCACCTGAAAAGCTTCAAAAATAGGTCTCCTCAGTTCCCAAATGGTTACTGAGTGTTGTTAAAAGGAAAGGCCGTTGTGGAAGGTCTCCGACCCGGATCTTCTCCTGCGTCACGGACACACCACACTGCGCAGTGGTTACACTTTCTTTTAATGTTGCCACACTTATACAGCTCACAATGTCTTGGGCTTTTCAGCTCAAACATACAGTTCGCAATGTCTCTGGCTTTTCAGCTCAATTATATAGTTCACAATGTCTTTGGTTTTTCCCTCCTCCGTCTGTCAGTCCCTCCCTCCTGCCGCCAACCACGTAATAAACCCCAACGCTGCTGATAAAGGTTGATTAGATAACTGATTATATAACTTAGATAAATTAGATAAATTAGATAACTCGTTCCAACTGAGGTATCTGCTCACCTGTTTGCTGCTTCATGACCGGCTCCTGAACATGCCCCACCCATAGGGAACGCGTAGGACACGCCCCTCTCCACATGCCTCCACTGCCTGATTTTGGCCGGGCCGACTTTTCCTCCCGGTTTGAATTACGCAGTTGGGTTCCCCGGTTATACGTGTGCCGCTGACGCTCTTGGGCACGGAGCAAATTCTCGCGTGACAAAGGCCCCACCTGGTGGAGTTTTGCTCGCATGTCAAGGACGTACTATATTTCATATTTGCTGGAGTTTGGACCCTCCTCCCAGCCTTCTTTAATGACGTCCAAGACTCTGCGAGGCATCCGGCCGTACAATAACTCAAACGGTGCAAAACCAAGTGAGGCCTGGGGTACCTCCTGCAGCGCAAACATGAGGGGATCCAACCATTTATCCCAATTCTGTTTGTCCTCGTGCATAAACTTACGGATCATTGTTTTCAGCGTTTTAGTCAAACTCTCTACCAGCCCATCCGTTTGTGGACGGTACACACTGGTTTCGGATCGCTTTTATCCCCAATAATCCGGACAGTTCTTTTGTGGTGCGTGACATAAAGGATGTGCCCTGGTTAGTCAGAATCTCTTTCGGGATTCCAACTCGGGAGATGACATGCAACAGTGCTTGCGCAACACTTTTGGCGGAGATACAGCGCAAAGGCACTGCCTCTGGATACCGCGTTGCGTAATCCACCAGGACTAAAACAAAGCGATATCCCTGTGTACTCGGGTGAAATGGTCGGATGAGGTCCATGCCAATTCTCTCAAATGAAACCTCTATGAGCGGCAATGGGCGTAACGGTGCGCGTGGGGTGGCCGCTGGATTCACCAGCTGGCAGTCCAGGCAGGCTGCGCACCACCGGCGCACATCCGCCCGGAGGTCTGGCCAATAGAATCGGACCATGACCCGATTAAGGGTCTTGTCATACCCCAAATGTCCAGCCATCGGGTTAACGTGCGCCGCCTGGAAAATCAATTCCCGGTGGCGTTTTGGCACCAACAACTGCGTGCATTCCTCCCCGGTTTGCGTGTCACTGCTCACTCGGTACAGTCTATCCCTAATCACTGAAAAATCTGGGAATACCCGCGCTTTCCCCAGGCGCACCAGCTGACCGTCAATAAAGTCGACTAGGTCCCAGGCCTCGCGCAAGGTTTCATCACGGGACTGCTCGAGGGGAAAGTCCTCCGTAGGTGGCCATCAAGGAGCCGGGGGGCCCTCCCGCGAAGCCCCCGCCAGTTCCCGCTTGGCACTCATTGGAGCCTGTTGTAAGAACAGCGGGGATACTCCCCTCGCCTACTGTTCGTGAACGCACCCCCACACATCGCATCAATAAGAGGTTAAACCCCGGCCAATTCGTCCCTAAAATTACGGGGTGCGTGAGTTGCGCGCTTACGGCAACTTTGACTCTATGCTTTTGTTTGCCTTTTATAATTTTTACTGGGACAATAGGGTGCACGTCCCCATGAATACACCTAATTTTCACCCGTGTTGCCTGCCTCAAAATCCCGGGCCGAAACAGGTTTTGGTGTATCAGGGACTGCTTACAGCCCGAATCCACCATCGCCGGTATGTACTCCCTTGTACCTTTACTGGGACATAGTACAAGGTCTGGGGATCCTCACCTTCTACCATGCGCTTCACGGTCGATCCCCCTCCCGCTGTCTTTGCTCTGTCCATCAGGATTTTAAGCACCTGCGTTTGTTGGTGGCTCGCTGCTGACACCTGGGCCAGCACTTGCCCAAGTGCCTCAAGGGGGGTTGGTGCCGACATTTTCTCGTGAGTTCTTCCTCATTGGGTGCCACTGTGGAAGGTCTCCGACCCAGAACCTCGCATGCCCCACCCGCAGGGAACGCGTAGGACACGCCCCTCTCCACAGCCGTGTAACACAGTGGTAAAAACTCTCTTGTGCAAACTTTTTTGCTGCCAGTAAATTCTAACGTAATAATTATTTGCAAAAAAATATATGTTTTTCAGTTCGAACATTAAATATGTTGTCTTTACAGTCTATTCAATTGAATATAAGTTGAAAAGGATTTGTAAATCATTGTATTCTGTTTTTATTTACAAATTACACACCATGCCAACTTCACTGGTTTTGGGTTTTGTACACACACGTACTGTGAATCCAATTTGTCACTAAATTAAAAGACAGAGGTGTCAGAATGTATGCTCAGTCAGCTGATTTCAGGCTTCTGACTGGCCGAAATGCAAAAAGTTTTACGGAGGCAGAGACTTTTTCAAAACACTTTGACTGTGTGAACGTAATGCCTGCAGGAAGGAAAATAATTTTAAAAATTGTGACATTCAATACTTGTACAATGAGAATTGCTTTCATCACTACAAGGTTGGGAGGATGACTCTCGGCTATTGAATGGAATGGACATTCTGACTGCCGCCATTCTGGCTCAGATACTACTTCCAAAGATGGCAAATTCATGTTGGTGATTTTCACCCAGAGCAGCTACACGGGAAAATAAAGGCCCAACATTTACTACAGGCTTTATAAAAAAACGGCTCCCGAGTTAGAGGCTCGGGCCAAAATGAGAACATGAAGCTGCTCTTTGACAGCAAATAAAGATATAAATAATTATCGTACAAACTTTATACTCACCTCTTCGTAGGAACCGTTACAAGCATAGTGAGATCTGGTCCAGAGGCCCAAGCTGCTTTGCTGGTCAAACTGCCAAAAACCAAAACACTCACATTTATTTATACACGTCAGAGCTATCAGAGGTCTTATCTTATCTGAAAGTGAGGAAAGAGAATACAGTCGAGAGTTATTGCACACCTACATGAATGATGTGCGACTTTGAGTCCTTGTCGTCGGTAGAGACAAACATGACAACCAAGAGTTCTCGTCTGTATTTCACATTCAACTTAGCAATGACGTCCTCCAGTCTCCATGTTGCACCTGCGAAAAAAAAACACAATTAGAAAATGTCCAAATCTGTGGATAGAATGTGTTTCGCTAAAACAGAATTTAAAAAGTATTTTATTTAATTTTACCATAGTCCGTGTCCCAGTTGTCTACAGCCATGGGCCACTCAAACACATCAGGAAGCATATTGAGCAAAGGCAAACCCCCTCTTTTCTCAATTAAACCTTGGAAAAAAGCAGTGATGCAAATTACATTTGTTTATTTCCGACCACTTAGATAGATAGATAGATAGATAGATAGATAGATAGATAGATAGATAGATAGATAGATAGATAGATAGATAGATAGATAGATAGATAGATAGATAGATAGATAGATAGATAGATAGATAGATAGATGGATGGATAGATAGATAGATAGATAGATAGATGGATAGATAGATGGATGGATAGTACTTTATTGATTCCTTCAGGAGAGTTCCTTCAGGAAAATTAAAATAAATAAAAACTTGCCACATTTAGGGTTACAGGTATCCAGGAGTCTATCCCAGCTTATCGTATTTTTCGGAATATGAGCCGCATGAAAATGCTTTGTCACCCGGTGCACCTAATGTACGGCATGATTCTGGTTGTGCTTACCGACCTTGAAGCAATTTTATTTGGTACATTGTGTAATAAGTGTGACCAGTAGATGGCAGTCATACATAAGAGATATGTGTAGACTGCACTATGATGGCAGTAAACAACACTAAAAACTTTAAATTTTCCATTGAGAATATAGAACATTTCACACGGCGCTCAAAAATCTGTCAATGTTTTTAGTACGACTTCGGTAAGCTATAAAACTGCCCCGCCTGATGGATTGTCGGCGCATTAAACATACAAGTATTATCATGGTGCGTGTATGAGGACCGAAAGACGGCACCTAGTAGCAGACATTATCTGGCGTTTTGTTTCGCAATATTACAGGGACAGCGTGGCGATGTTGGGAGAGTGGCCGTACCAGCAACCTGAGGGTTCCTGGTTCGATCCCCACCTTCTACCAACCTAGTCACAGCCACAACCCTTGCTCCTGATGGGTTGTGGTAAGTGCCTTGCATGGCAGCTCCCGCCATCAGTGTGTGAATATGTGTGTGAATGAGTGAATAGTTTTCAAAGCGCTTATGAGTACCTTGAAGGTAGAAAAGTATAAAGGTTAAGTTAAAGGTATAACCCATTTACCTTTAACCATTATGTAAAAGCCACATTTCTTACCTTCTGGTACCTGCTGATGTGTATTTGGGATCTGCATAAGTTCTGAAAATGTGCGCTCATCCGCCTATATCGTAATCGATAAGCTGCTTTTTCTCTATTTTTTTGTTATGGGACATTCACCATCTGCTGTCGCCTTTTCTAATATAAAGTAATGTAAAATTCTCACAGTATATTGTCAGTAAACTCGCCATGAGTCTACATTATTCACATTAGTTATTAGAGAGTTCCCGTCGTACATTTAATTTAAAATGTAAATATGACCCCTTATAATCCGATTCACCTTTTGTATGAAAAAAGACCTGAATAGACCCGCTCATCAGCAGTGGGCCTTTAAACCTGTTACGCCCTATGGTCCGAAAATATGGTACTCTGGTTTACACAAACCACCATTCACATTCCTATGCACACCCATAACAGTCTGAAACTAGCAGAACATGCATGACTTCATGCCTATAATTTACTACATAACTTTGAATTTTTAACAGCAAAAAACTCAATTAAGATCAGTAGAAGGTTCCTTACTCACTCTCATTGACACAGGATTTATAAAGGGTCTTAGCCTTTGCGAGAGCTTCCGCTTCTCCTTCCACGGTTTTTTCAAGAACACCTGAAAACAAGCAGACCAAAGTGATAACAATGAAGTAAAGCGGCACATGAGTAAGTGAGAACGAGTACTAACGTCACACAGGTTTCGCAATACACTGCCTCTGAGCCCTGACAGACACATTGTAGGAAAGAGAGTAAGGTCCAACGAACATCCGTTCAGGGCAACCAAAACCTTCATCTGCAGAAAATATACTGCAAATTATTTGCCACTTAGCAACATTTAAAATTGTATTCCTAGAAATTTGCCTGGTTTTAATAGCTGTGCTTATATTTTAGTGATTGACTTTACATTGTCATTAGCATGGATAATTATATTTTGTCTTATTTAGTTAAAAATGTTTAAAACATGTTTAACTTTGTCACTGATTCTGTCAAGTGTGGATCGCAACTTACTGCGGGGTCGTTCCTCCCAAATGTAGAACGGACAACTGCAGATGAAAGCGTGAAGGTAGGAGATGATTTATATCTCATAAATCATACACCGTGGATACAAGCAGACAAAAACAAGAATAAACAGAAAAGCAGGCCTATAGCTAAGGCACAGGAACAAGAATCAAGACTCACAGGGAAAACCAACGTAACTTGTTGCATGGAGCAAACAAAGAAGCCAGGACGAGTATGGCGAGAGAGGTGAATAAATAGCTCTGATTAGTGGTCGACAACAGGTGAGCGTGCCGACCACTAACCAGAGGCAGGTGAATCCAATGAATCACCATGGAAACTATTACAAACCCAGAAGTGCACAAACTGGAACTAAGGGAGTCCGAAACTAACAGAAAATAACAAAACATGATTCGGGCCAAGTATCATGACAAATTCTGGTCATAACTTTCATGGACAGTTTTTCTAGGCGCAGTTGAGGGGATCCGGTTTGGTGGCTGCAGGATTAGGTCTCTGCTTTTTGCAGATGACGAGGTCCTGATGGCTTCATCTTCATCATCCTCAGCTCTCACTGGATCGGTTCGAGTGTGAAGCGACTGTGATGGGAGTCAGCACCTCCAAGTCCGAGTCCATGGTTCTCGCCCGGCAAAGGGTGGAGTGCCATCTCCGGGTTGGGCAGGAGACCTTTCCCCATGGAAAGAAGTTCAAGTACCTCGGAGTCGGTGCGGCGTCTCCAGTAATGCAGACGCTGTATCAATCCGTTGTGGTGAAGAAGGAGCTGAACTCTCAAAACTCTCAATTTACCCGTCGATCTACGTTTCCATCTTCACCTATGGTCATGAGCTTTGGATCTTGTTCAGAAGGACAAGATCAAGGGTACAAGCGGCTGAAATGAGTTTCCTCTGCTGGGTAGCGGGGCTCTCCCTGAGAGTTAGGATGAGAAGCTCTGCAATCCGGGAGGAACTCAAAGTAAAGCTGCAGCTCCTCCACATTGAAAGGAGTCAGATGAGGTGGTTTGGGCATCTGGTCAGAATGCCACCCGAACGCCTCCCTAGAGAGGGGTTTAGGGCATGTCCGACCGGTAGGAGGCCACTTGGAAGACCCAGGACACGTTGGGAAGACTATGGCTCCCGGATGTCCACCCCACCCCACCCACATTTGCGGTGTCCTAGGTTTCTCATTGTCATCCCATTGGGTTGTTTTTTCTTGCCCTGATGTGGGATCTGAGCCGAGGATATTGTTGTGGCTTGTGCAGCCCTTTGAGACACTCTTGATTTAGGGCTATACAAGTAAACATTGATTGATTGTCCTATTTTTTCAAAACCATGGGTACTGTCATCTGACAATAGCAAATGGAAGTCTCAAGCTCATGTATGCTCATTTAACATGAACATTTGTGTAGTTAGCGTTAGGAGGGGCTTAAATTAAATTGTTTTTAGGGTCAAAAACTGCTTTAATGGAAACCCGTCGCCCCTAAAACACATACGCATATTCAGTAGGGATTTCTTGCCCATCGTTATTTTTAGCTGAGATGGAGTTTTAGGCATGTGATGCAATGCGATATTCTGGAATCCAAAAGCACTTTGTTGAGTGGCAAGCACTCCAGCATGTTGATCTTGTAAAGTCACAAAGGGCTGGACTATTAAAACATGAAGATTAATTCATTATTGAACTTTGGCAACAAGCAAAGGTTTTCATAAAGGTAATTTAGGAGGTATTTTCTTGAAAGTGTCTTTTTTAATGTTTGTGTCATACTTGACCCCAAAATTTTTTATTAAATCCTACAAAGGTTCAGATAATTAAAATAAAAAAACAAGACGATTGAAAGATCTTTAAAGGACATGAAAGTCCTTAAAGTTCTTGAAGGGTGCAAAAAAATTTAGGATTCATTCTTTTTTTTTTCCCCCTTTTTCCAATCCAATCCAATCCACTTTATTTATATAGCACATTTAAACAACAATAACGTTTCCAAAGTGCTGCACAGCCATGTTAAAAACAATATTATGCTCCACCAATGACTGAACAAAACAAAAAATGAATACAAATAAAACCAATAAAAACAATATAAAAACAAATATGATTAAAAACTATTTTAAAGAGTAAAATCAATTAAAACAGTAAAATAAAAATAAAAGTGTATAAAAAACACAGAGGACAACAGAGGACAGAGGACCACACAACTCACGTAGTGTTAAAAGCCAAAGAATAAAAGTGGGTCTTAAGACGAGACTTAAAACACTCCACTGTGGAAGCAGTTTGAACATGGAGCGGCAGAGTGTTCCAGAGCGTAGGGCCGACCACAGAGAAGGCCCTGTCTCCCCTGGTCTTAAGTCTGGTCTTGGGCACCACGAGCTGGAGCCGGCTTTCGGACCTCAGAGCGCGCGCAGGGATGTAAATTTGGATGAGGTCCGAGATATATTCAGGTGCCAGTCCATGTAAAGATTTAAAAACAAACAGCAATGTTTTAAAATCAATTCTAAAATGAACAGGGAGCCAGTGCAAACTGAAGAATTGGGGTTATATGCTGGCGTTTCCTGGCCCCTGTTAAAAGTCGTGCTGCCGCGTTCTGGACTAACTGCAACCGGGAGAGAGCTTTTTGGCTAATGCCAGCATAAAGTGCATTGCAGTAGTCCAGGCGACTTGAAATAAAAGCATGCACGACTTGTTCAAAAAGGTTAAAAGATAAAAACGGTTTAACCTTTACTAAAAGACGAAGGTGATAAAAACAAGATTTTAAAACGCCATTGACTTGTTTGTCTAGTTTAAAATCGCTGTCTATAGTGACGCCAAGGCTGGTGACTTTGAGACGCACATCATTTTGCAATGGTCCCAACTCAGTGAGGGCCGGACCAAAAACTAAAATTTCCGTTTTTCCCTCATTCATTATTAAACAATTCTGGGCTAACCAAGCCTTGACGTCACATAGACAGTTAAGAAGGGGTGTCAGGGGGCCGTGGCTTTTTGAAATCGGCATATAAATTTGGCAGTCATCTGCATAAAAGTGATAAAACACTCCATGTTTCTTAAAAATATCTCCAAGAGGGAGGAGATAAAGAGCGAACAGGGTGGGGCCTAAAATAGATCCTTGGGGGACAGAACAGTAAAGCGGGGCAGAAGAGGAGGTGGCGTCCCCCAGCCTGACAGAGAAGGACCTCTCAGACAGGTAAGATCTGAACCACTCTAACGCAGTCCCCCTGACACCCACACAGTCTCTCAGGCGGTCTAAAAGAATTGTGTGGTCGACTGTGTCAAAGGCAGCTGTAAGATCTAAAAGCACTAAAATGGCAGAGCTGCCAGAATCAGACATTAAAAGCAAGTCATTAAAAACCTTTAAAAGTGCAGATTCAGTACGGTGCAAAGCTTTGTATCCAGACTGAAATGGATCTAAAGTGCTATTTTCATCTAAAAAAGGCTGCAGTTGTGCCAGAACACATTTCTCCAAAATCTTTGACACAAAAGGTAATTTGGAAATGGGCCGATAATTTGACAAACTTGTCGGATCAAGACCTGGTTTTTTAATCAAAGGCTCAACAACAGCTTTTTTACAAAAGGAGGGGACACAGCCAGAAATCAAGCTGCTGTTGATAATGTTCCTAACAGACGAATCAATAGTGTCCCAGATTTCTTTAAAAAAGCGAGGGGGGACTGGGTCTGTGGAACATGATGAGGGTTTTAGCTTGCCGACTATTCCTGTAAGTTCAGGCATGGACACAGGCTCAAAGTGACGGAACACAGTCGAGCACTGAGTGGCCACATTAAAACTTAATGATTTTTCAATTAACTCTAATACTAAACAAAAAGATTAAGCATGAAATGTATGTTTTCCCCTGAAAAGATCACTGTTTAGATTGGCAAAAATTAGATTTGTTTATTTCCGGCCACTTGCCATGTTTAGGCTTACAGGTATCCAGGAGTCGATCCCAGCTTACCGTATTTTTCGAAGTTGAAATTCTTTCATTTTCACAAAAATCGACAGTGCGCCTTATAACCCAGGGCACCTAATGTATGGAATAATTGTGGTTGTGCTTACCGACCTCAGAGCTATTTTATTTGGTACATGGTGTAATAAGTGTGACCAGTAGATGTCACACTTAAGAGATACGCGTAGACTGCAATATGACTCAAGTAAACAACACCAACATTTTATATGTTCCATTGAAAATATAGAAAATTACACAGAATATTTTTAGTTCGACTTTGGTAAGCTATGAAGCTGCACCGCTTGATGGATTGTACTCTGCGTCAACATACGAGTATTATTATATGGTGTGTGTATTAGGTAAGACATGTTATCTGGTGTCTTGTTTCGCAATATTATGCAAAAGCAACGTTTCTTACCTTCTGGTACCTGCTGATCTGTATTTGGAATCTGCATTAGTAATAAACATTTGCGAGTGTCAGCCTTTGTAGTCCGTGACGCCATAAGCTACTTTTTTTTCTCTATATTTTTTTTATGGGACATTCATCCTACGCTAGTTGCCATTTCTAATATAAAGTAGTGTAAAGTACTTACTTTTATCCGTCAGTAAAATCGCAAATGAAAGCGCTAAAACATACCAGTGTAGTGAGTTAACATTATTCACCCAAGGAACTTTAGGTATTAGAGAGTTCCGGTCGGACGGTTTTTCATTGGACATATTTCCGGTGTTGTTGCTTCTGGATGTCATTAGAACAGTTAGCGCCATCTTTTCACACTTCTTCCACTCTCGTCCTTGCATGCTACACTGCTATAACAGAGATGAAGGAGAAAAGACTCTGCCGAAGGTGAGCCACGTAAATACGGCCGCCCACAAAACAGCGCATCCTGAAGCAACTGACAGAAAGCGGCTTGAAGATGATCTGTAAAACATAATCCATGCAACATTTTGATCAAAGAACCACCATTACATGTTATGTAGACCACAAGGAAGTGTTTTACATTTAGAAAAAAAATAAATAAATATGACCCCTTAAATGCACCCTATAATCCGGTGCGCCTTTTGCATGAAAATAAACCTGACTAGACCCAATCATCAGCAGTGCGCCTTATGCGCCCTATGGTCCGGAAAATACAGGTAATTAAAAATCCCAGAAGGGTTTATTTTAATGAATTTTGTGACCTTTGTAGGATGTAACACTATTCTTATGGTTTATAGGTTTTTTTATGGTTCATCCTGTATGACAGACATTGAAGAAGCAAAAATGTTTAGTCAAATACCTCATATCTTTATGGAAAACCTCACTTGTCACCTGAGTCAGATAATAAATTAGGTAATGATTGTGTTATTGTAGACATGTGAATCGGACATTGGCATCTTAAAATTTAACGTGAAAAAAAACTGTTAGGAAAAATATTATATGATTAATTAACATTATTAAAATTATGGCCAAAATACAGCAAACATTGACCAAAAGGACAAAAAACAGCCAGCCTTTGTCTGCTGAGAGTTAAACTTCAGTGTGCGTCCAATCATTCCACAAATTGTCAATTATGTCACTTTGCATGAAACTCATGTTCTTCCAAAATATGTCGCAAATAGGCGCCATGGCATTTCAGACAAACTTGATTACTGCCTTCTGTTCAGGAATGATTGGTGAACTAAAGATAGCAATCACACCAAAGATCCCGAAAATCCCCAAAGAAGAATGTGTTCGAGTAATTGACAATTTTGCGCGACATGTGCAAGTTTGCCTACGACACAATCATACTGGAAAGAGGATGACTTTATCAGCTGAGATAACTGAAACTTTGGGAAATTATCGGACACATGCTGCTGACATTTTTAGGATGTAAAATAATTTTATGAGTTTTGTTCTTTTGGGGTTACCCTTACTTGTGAATGTTAAAAAATCCATAAAATGGTGGCTTTATTTACAAAACCCAAAACCAGTGAAATTGGCACATTGTGTAAATTGTCAATAAATTGGTTCTTTTCCTCTTTGGTCCAGAGGACACAACGTCCAGTTTCCAAAAACAATTTGAAATGTGGACTTGTCATACCAAAGAACACTTTTCCACTTTGCATCAGTCCATCTTAGATGAGCTCGAGCCCAGCGAAACCCGCTGTGTTTCTGGGTGTTGTTTATAAATGGCTTTCGCTTTGCATAGTAGTTTTAACTTGCACTTAAAAATGTGGCGACTAACTGTAGTCACTGACAGTGGTTTTCTGAAGTGTTCCTGAGCTCATGTGGTGATATCCTTGACACACTGATGTCACTTTTTGATGCAGTACCGCCTGAGGAATCCAAGCATTCAATGTTGGTTTTTGGTCATGCCGCCTAGGTGCAGTAATTTCGCCAGAATTTCGGAATCTTTTTTGATGATATTACGGACCGTAGACTGTGAAATCCCTAAATTCTTTGCAATAGCTCATAGAGAGATGTTGTTCTTAAACTGTTCGACAATTTGCTCACGAAAGTGGTTACCCTCGCCCCATCCTTGTTTGTGAATGACTGAGCATTTCATGGAAGCTGCTTTTATACCCAATCATGGCACCCACCTGTTCTCAATCAGCCTGTTTACTTCAACTTGCTCAGTCTTTTTTGACACTTTTGCCAGCTTTTTTGAAACATGTGGCAGGCATCAAATTCCAAATGAGTTAATGTTTGCAAAAAATAACACAGTTTATCAGTTTGAACGTTAAGTATCTTGTCTTTGCAGTATATTCAATTGAATATAGGTTGAAAAGGAGTAGCAAATAATTGCATTCTGCTTTTATTTACGTGCCAACTTCACTGGGTTTGTACTACTGCGGCAGTTCACAATAAATTTCATTGAAAGACATAAATATGTTTTACTAGCGTGATGAAATATGGGCCTGTTTTCATTTTGTGGGTTTTCTACTGGTCCTCCAAATTCTTCTGACAGTCCATGAAAGATGCATTTCGTGTTTATTATAGACTCTAAATCAGCCATTCCCAACTGCAAAAACATTCAAGCGAGTACATAGGCCTGGGCAAATAGTCAAGAAATCAGTGAAAACAAACTTGATAACTTTGTCATCATCAACAAATTGTCATGTTGTTCTGGTTTTTGTTGTCACTCGCTTTCAAACAGGGTGCAAGAAGGTTAACATACATTTGCTTGATCGAGTGATTGATTGATTGTTTGAAAGCTTGAAGATGAGTTCGTCAATGAGGCAGTATGCCAAATATGTTGGAAAGAGATGGCAACAAAAAGACAACGAAACAAACCACCCAAACCAGTTTTTACTACAGAGGAAAAAAAATGTACTTCAATAATAAATTTACCTTATTTATTGAATCAAAAATACTGAAATTCCATGACCTAGTGAATTTGGAAACAGCTAAAATGATACACAAAGCAAACTATAACCTGCTACCCAAGAACATACAACAATTATTCTCAAAAAAAGAGGAGAAATATAATCTTAGACAAAAATGTAATTTAAAACATTTGTATGCACGTACAACACTTAAGACCTTCAGTATATCAGTATGTGGAATTAAATTATGGAATGGATTAAGCAAAGCGATCAAACAATGTACTAATATGATCTACTTCAAGAAACTCTTCAAACTTAAAGTGTTTACAAAGTACAAAGAAGAACCATGACAAACATTCTCAATTTATTTAATCCGTCCATTCATTCATTCTCAAAATAATCTTACTCATCTCATCATATAAAATATGACTTACTTCACCAATTATTCTTAAATTATTATTATTATTTATGTATTTATTTTTATTGTGATCACTAATGGAGAATATAGTGAATAAATTGAGAAGAGGAAGTGAACAAAAAGTTTTAGCAACTGTTATGTAAAAGAAAAGGGGTAGGATTAAATAAGCTCTGCTTCTTCCTACTCCTTTTCGAACATGTTGAAAAGAAAAACTGGAAATTGTGATATATTATGTTGTATGCTTGCATGTTTGAAATAAACTCAAACTCAAGATGTTAAATATTTTTAAAGTGCATTTTTGTTCTAACACAGATTAAGTGTCAATTTCATATGTAGTGTTTGTTTACTTATTTGGAAAAATGTGGACAACACCCAGAAACGCTGCCAGCTTCGCTGTGCCTGAACTTCTGGGATGGATTGATGCAAAGTGGAAAAGTATTATGTGGTCTGACTACTCCACATTTCAAATTGTTTTTGGAAACTGCGGACGTCTTGTCCTCCAGAACCAAGAGGAAAAGAACCATCCGGATTATTATAGGCGCAAAGTTCATAAGCCAGCATCTGTGATGGTATGGTTGTGTATTAGTACCCAGGGCATGGGTAAATTACACATCTGTGAAGGCACAATTAATGCTAAAAGTTACATACAGGTTTTGGAACATACAGGTTTTGGAGCAACATATGTTGCCATCCAAGCAACGTTATCATGGACGCCCCTGCTTATTTCAGCAAGACAATGCCAAGCCATGTGTTACAACAGTGTGGCTTCATAGTAAAAGAGTGTGGGTACTAGAGTGTGGGCCTGCCTGTAGTCCAGACCTGTCTCCCATTGAAAATGTGTGGTGCATTATGAAGCTTAAAATACCCCAACGTAGACCGTAGACTGTTGAACAACTTAAGCTGTACATCAAGGAAGAATGGGAAAGATTTGCACCTGAAAAGCTTCAAAAATTGGTCTCCTCAGTTCCCAAACGTTTACTGAGTGTTGTTAAAAGAAAAAATGTAACTCAGTGGTAAAAAATGCCCTCTGACAACTTTTTTGCTACGTCTTGCTGCCATTAAATTCTAAGTTAATGATTATTTGCCCAAAAATATTTAGTATCTAAGTTTGAACATTAAATATGTTGTCTTTGCAGTCTATAGGTTGAAAATGATTTGCAAATCATTGTATACTGTTTTGTTTTACAAATTATACAACGTGCCTACTTCACCGGTTTTGGGTTTTGTAGATCAAATTAAAAGGAACTATCCAAAACTTTCCGTAATTGCTTTGAAACAATATTTGTCATTTCTATCCAGCTCCTTGCTATTAAAACATAACATGCCACCCTTGTCTCAAGCATCAAAACATCAAAACACTATCATCTGGGACATTCATTCAACAGAGTTGGTTGTAGGCTTTTTAAGACACTATATTTTAGATCTGCTTCTTACTGTAGGTTTCTACATTTGAATCAGTATGCACTGGGGTCGTTTAAAGAGAAATATTTTTTTTGATTCTCTTTGTTTGATGCATTCCTGTACAATTGAAAAAGACCTGCATAGACCCGCTCATCGGCAGTGGCCCTTTTAATCTGGTGCGCCCTACGATCTGGAAAATACAGTACAAACCTTTCTGAATTTTAAATCTTGAAAAACCGTGACTGCATTTCTTTGGTCTGTGTGCAATTTATATTTAAGTTCTTGCAAGAACAAGTTTTGCTGCAGCAACATTTCCCTTAAATACTGAATAGGACACATACTCCCACTGGTGTACAACTTTTGAAGAACAACATTGATGAAAGGACAGCTTGTCGATAACACAGCCCAGTGATGGGAAAAACTCCTTCATGCACCAGACAACATCAGTCATGTCATAGGTGGGTCACTGCCACATAGAACACCACTGTGTCTTCATTCACAAATTGTCTACTAAATACAGATATTGCATATTTCCTCCATTCCAGATTAATTTCTTCCTGCAGCTTTAAAGAAGCCCTAAATTAAATCCAATATCCAATTCAAACGTTTAATTATTTTCATTTTGCCTAACTTAGTTAAATTTTTCCCGGGATCATTGCATTTGCACAATTTATGCACTCATTTATTGCTCAGCAGATAGGGAGCCTTTACAGGGTGCTTTCAGCAAAAAGGCCACATATCGTGTTTGAGACTGGATTAGTCACAGCCTGCTGCAAGAGTTTAACTACAGCAAGGCCGCAAGAGAATGGGTT
The DNA here is from genome assembly GCF_033978795.1 of Nerophis ophidion. Lineage (NCBI taxonomy): Eukaryota > Metazoa > Chordata > Actinopteri > Syngnathiformes > Syngnathidae > Nerophis > Nerophis ophidion. The sequence continues at coordinate 33,601,710 of NC_084628.1, read as the reverse complement.
TTTATGTTCCTTTGAGGCATTGGTGATTTTTGTCCCACAATCCATTCAGCCAGTCAAATAATTTAAAATGATATACTTGGAATGTGAACCCCAAAGGAAACCACAAAAAGAAAATGCAAACTACACAGGGATGCCCAAAGGGAGAATTGAACCCTTAAGCAAGCTCAAACAGTGCACCTTATAACCCGCCTAATAAACAGAACAATTTTGGTTGTGCTTACCGACCTCGAAACTATTTCATTTGGTACATGGTGAAATGATACGTGTGACCAGTAGATGGCAGTCACACATAAGCGATACACTATATTGCCAAAAATATTTGGCCACCCATCGAAATGATCAGAATCAGGTGTAATATCAACTTAGCCCAGCCACAATATACAATCAAGCACTTAGGCATGGAGACTGTTCCCACAAACATTTGGGAAATAACGGGCCACTCTCAGGAGCTCAGAGATCCCCGGCTTGGAACAGGAAGCCCCCTGTGCAACAAATCCAATTGGAAAATTTCCTCACTCCTTAAATACAATCCCCGTTTCCGTATGAGTTGGGAAATTGTGTTAGATGTAAATATAAACGAAATACAATGATTTGCATATCATTATCAACCTATATTCAGTTGTATATGCTACAAAGACAACATATTTGATGTTCAAAGTGATAAACTTTTTTTTTGTTGTTTTTTTTTTGTTTTTGCAAATAGTCATTAACTTTAGAATTTGATGCCAGCAAAACATGACAAAGCAAAACATGACCAAGAAGTTGGGAAATGTGGCAATAAATACTGATGAAGTTGAGTAATGCTCATCAAACACTTTTTTGGAACATCCCACAGGTGTGCAGGCTAATTGGGAACAGCTGGGTGCCATGATTGGGTATAAAACCAGCTTCCCAAAAAATGCTCAGTCTTTCACAAGAAAGGATGGGGCGAGGTACACCCCTTTGTCCACAACTGCGTGAGTAAATAGTCAAACTGTTTAAGAACAACGTTTATCAAAGTGCAACTGCAAGAAATTTAGGGATTTCAACATCTACGGTCCACAATATCATCAAAAGTTTCAGAGAATCTGGAGAAATCACTCCACGTAAGCGGCATGGCCGTAAACCAACATTGAATGACCGTGACCTTCGATCCCTCAGACCTCACTGTATCAAAAAACGACATCAATCTCTAAAGAATATCACCACATGGGCTCAGGAACACTTCAGAAAACTACTGTCACTAAATACAGTTTGTCGCTACATCTGTAAGTGCAAGTTAAAGCTCTATTATGCAAAGTGAAAGCCATTTATCAACAACATCCAGAAACGCCGCCTGCTTCTCTGGGCCCGAGATCATCCAAGATGGACTGATACAAAGTGGAAAAGTGTTCTGTGGTCTGACGAGTCCAGATTTCAAATTGTTTTTGGAAATATTTGACATCGTGTCATCCGGACCAAAGGGGACGCGAACCATCCAGACTGTTATCGACGCAAAGTTCAAAAGCCAGCATCTGTGATGGTATAGGGGTGCATTAGTGCCCAAGGCACGGATAACTTACACACCTGTGTAGGCACCATTAATGCTGAAAGGTACATACAGGTTTTGGAACAACGTATGCTGCCATCTAAGCGCCGTCTTTTTCATGGACGTCCCTGCTTATTTCAGCAAGACAATGCCAAGCCACATTCAGCACGTGTTACAACAGCGTGACTTTGTAAAAAAAGAGTGCGGGTACTTTCCTAGCCCGCCTGCAGTCCAGACCTGTCTCCTATCGCAAATGTGTGCCGCATTACGAAGCGTAAAATATGACTGAAGCTCTACATAAAAAAAGAATGGGAAATAATTCCACTTTCAAAGCTTCAACAATTAGTTTCCTCAGTTTCCAAACAATTATTGAGTGTTGTTAAAAGAAAAGGTGATGTAACACAGTGTTGAACATGTCCTTTCCTAACTACTTTGGCACGTGTTGTAGCCATGAAATTCTAAATTAATTATTATTTGGAAAAATTAAAAGTTTATGAGTTTTAACATCAAATATCTTGTCTTTGTAGTGCATTCCATTGAATATGGGTTGAAAATGATTTGCAATTTATTGTATTCCGTTTATATTTACACCGATCACAATTTCCCAACTCATGGAAACGAGGTTTGTATTCCAAAGTCAACTGTTGGCTTTATCATAAGAAAATGGAAGAGTTTGGGAATAACAACTCAGCCACAAAGTGGTAGGCCACGCAAACTGACTGAGAGGGGTCAGCGGAGGAATTATGATGTGGAGTTGTTTTTCAGGAGTTGGGTTTGGCCCCTTAGTTCCAGTGAAATGAACTTTTAATGCTCCAGGTTATAAAATATTTTGGACAATTCCATGCTCCCAACTTTGTGGGATACAGTTTGGAGCGGGCCCCTTCCTTTTCCAACATTACTGTGCACCAGTGCACAAAGCAAGGTCCATAAAGCCATGGATGACAGAGTCTGGTGTAGATGAACTTGACTGGCCTGCACAGAGTCCTGACCTGAACGTGACATAACACCATTGGGGATCAATTAGAACGGAGACTGAGAGCAAGGCCTTCCCCACCAACATAGGTGTGTGACCTCACCAATGCGCTTTTGGAAGAATGGTCGAAAATGCCTATAAACACACTCCGCAACCTTGTGGACAGCCTTCCCAGAAGAGTTGAAGCTGTAATAGCTGCAAAGGTGGACCGACGTCATATTGAATCCTAAGGGTTATAAATGGGATGGCACTTCAAGTTCCTATGTGAGTCAAAGCAGGCAGCTAGATACTTTTGGCAATATAGTGTACGTGTAGACTGCACTATGATGGCAGTCACACATGAGAGATACATGTAGACTGCAATATGACTCAAGTAAACAACACCAAAATGTGGTATGTTCCATTGAATATATAGAAAATTACAGAAAATGCAAACTACACAGAGATGCCCAAAGGGAGAATTGAACCTTCAATTTAGTAGTAGCAAGCTCAAACTGAAGATAAAATTTGATGGATTGTTTGTAAACAGAACCACAAATTGTTCTTCCTGACAAACATACAATGTCCATATTATGTCACGTAAAGCAATACAACAGCTAATTTAAAATCAGTTCAATAATGGCATGAACAGTTTATGTAATAAGTATTTGTTGTTAAAGTACCAATGATTGTCAGACACACACACTAGGAGTGGTGAAATGTGTCCTCTTCATTTGACCCATCCCGTTGTTCAGCCCCTGGGAGGTGAGGGGAGTAGTGAACAGCAGTGAGCAGCAACGGTGGCCGCGCCCTGGAATCTTTTTTAGTGATTTGGTGAATTAAGATTCCAACCCTTGATGCTGAGTGCCAAGCAGGGAGGTAATGGGTCCCATTTTTATAGTCTTGGGTATGACTCCCTTCAGTCTTGGGTATGACTCCCTGAGAATTTCTGGATGAAATCTTCACGTATAATACCACTGCTGTTGACCAGCACATTAGAAAATATGAACTGTTGCTAAATCACTGGTGAAGTGTGTTGGGATGACCCCGTTTGTTCTCTTGTTTGACTTCGCAGGAAGAGGAAAACATTGGTTTTGGAGTTTGTAGACAATGATTTTGGGTTGTAACATCTCTTGGCATGAAGCCGGTATGTTTTATTAGACTGTATATTAGTCTCTTGAAAGTGTGAGGACTATGTCCTAAGACTCCAACTCTTGTATCGCATGCTTTTTTTAATTTATCGAGGCCAGAGGCATCTAAACTACGACTCGCATTTATTAATGCAAGCTATAGCAGACTAAACAACACGCAAGTTCAATTACTTTAACTTTAAGACCCAGTCCCGTCCCAGAACCCCACATCGGAACCTGACGACAAAGCAATATGAAGTATAAACAATAAACCATACTGTACACGCACAATTCAAATTTAAATAACGCGATCTGCACCACTGTTCCGATTGCACACAATATGCCCACTAAAAGTACACGCTACTGTTCTTTAGCGCGTATTATTAGGATCTTTTGGCCCTCAGTCATTATGTACCACAGGTGTTCAATGCTAAACAATGCTAAACAACATTCAATTCATAATAATCATCACTTGTCAGGTAAACACGCCAGGATGAAATGAGCATCTTGCCATGTCTTTGTACTGATGTCTTCAGGTCTAAGTTTGGGCTCAGACCACCGTCAGCAACCCGCGACTCTCGAGCCGTATGCGGCTCTTTAGTGCCGCCATAGTGGCTCCCTAGAGCATTTTTAAAAAAAGATTGAAAATGGAAAAAGATGCGTGGGAAAATAATGTTTTTGTTTGTCTGTTTTTTGTTTGAGGACAAACATGACACAAAACTTCCCAATTGTTAGAAAGCCCACTGTTTAATATGTTTAATATGAGTGTTAGGTGAACGATGTTTTGTCCTACTAATTTCGGCAGTTCTTGAACTCACCATAGTGTGGATTGAGTTGAGTTGAGTTTGAGTTTATTTCGAACATGCAAGCATAAAACATGATACATCACACTTTCCAGTTTCTCTTTTCAACATGTTCGAAAAGGAGTAGGAAAAAGCAGAGCTTATTTAATCCTAACCCTTTTCTTTTACATAACCATTGCTAAAACGTTTGTTCACTTCCTGTTCTCAACGTATTCACGATATACTCAAGTATAAATAAATAAATAAATAATTTGTGAAGTAAGTTATATTCCATGCGATGAGATAAATAAGATTATTTGAGAATGACAGAATGAATGGATGAATAAATTCAAAATGTTCGTCATGGTTCTTCTTCTTTGTACTTTGTAAACACTAAGTTTGAAGAGTTTCTTGAAGTGAATCATATTAGTACATTGTTTAATTGCTTTGCTTAATCTATTCCATAATTTAATTCCACATACAGATATACTGAAGGTTTTAAGTGTTGTACGTGCATACAAATGTGTTAAAATACATTTTTCTCTAAGATTATATTTCTCCTCTTTTGTTGAAGAATTGTATATTCTTGGGGAGCAGGTTATTGTTTGCTTTGTGTACACTTTAGCTGTTTGCAAATCCACTATGTCGTGGAAGTTCAGTGTCTTTGATTCAACAAATAAAGGGTTTGTATTTTCTATATATCCAACATTATGTATTATTCTAACTGATCTTTTTTGTAACACCTTTAGTGAATGAAGTGTACTTTTGTAATTATTTGTGACGCAACAGTTTGTTTACACTCCTTTATGTCATTTTGTCCACTGCGCCACGCTGGAGTGAGTGGCCGTGCGCAACCCGAGGGTCCCTGGTTCAATCAATGCCTACTACCAACCTCGTCACGTCCGTTGTGTCCTGAGCAAGACACTTCACCCTTGCTCCTGATGGGTGCTGGTTAGCGCCTTGCATGGCAGCTCCCTCCATCAGTGTGTTAATGTGTGTGAATGGGTAAATGTGGAAGTAGTGTCAAAGCGCTTTGAGTACCTTGAAGGTAGAAAAGCGCTATGCAGGTACAACCCATTTATTTATTTAAGTTTTCCGCTGTGCGTGATTGCACAAAGGTGCGTTTTGTTGATGTTATGGACTTGTTGGAGTGCTAATCAGGTAAAATGCTATTAGACTAGCTGTATGTACATATTACATCAATATGCTTCATGTGTAGGTATATTTGAGCTCATTTAATTTCCTTTACTCTTATCCTCTTTGAAATGCAGCCAATGCAGATAATGTCATGAGACATGCAAAACTAATGTTTATACAGATAGTTGTTTGTGTGCCATGTTCCAGACCACAGCAAGCATTACCTAGCTTGCCAAAGATTGTAATAAATCTACTAAAAGAAGACAGCCTGCTGTTTCCTTTAAATTGGACACACATCTATACCTTGGGCCATTAAAAGCCAGTAATTTCCAGGAGTTATCTCATCTTCTGAGTAGTGTCTGACTTACTAATGGTTTCTAATGTTGTAAAAATGTGCAGAATAAATATTACATTTCAAAATTTCTGTCAACGAAGATTTGCGACACAGTCAATTTGATAGTAGGCTATTCTAGCTTACATTGGCACTTATGTCATGTGTTGCCTTCATCTTAAGACCTACAGTATATATGGCTTTTCATTTTTTGCGGCTCCAGACAGATTTTCTATTTTTATTTTTACTCCAATATAGCTGTTTCAAAATTTTGGGTTGCGACCTCTCCACTATATAGGTGTTAGGCATAAATAACGTAAAAAACTCAGAAGTGATTCAGCAGCATCAGCCATGACTAGCTTACCTCTCACTAGTGGTTAGTGTGAGTGTCTCTATGAGCAACGCAGTGTGTTACTAAAAGTATTTCCCCTATGTTAGCTCTCACAAAAACAATGCCACTATAGCTTGGTTATTATGAGAGTCACGGCATGTAAATGAGGTATCGTTGTCAGTTTTTAAATGTTTTTTAGAGGGCAGACATTTGTATGAAGGTTCTCATTCTTCAAGGTCGTTGTCATCCCAGGGCGTTCAAACGTTCGCAACTGGACTGCTTGGTTTGTCTTGTTTTGTCGCTCATCCGAGTAGGCTTGATCAGTTTGTGCTCTTAGACTTACAAATCCCTAAACCAGTGAAGTTGGCACGCTGTGTAAATCGTACATAAAAACAGAATACAATGATTAGCAAATCCTTTTCAACTTATATTCAATTGAATAGACTGCAAAGACAAGATACTTAACTTTCAAACTGGAAAACCTAATTTTTTGCAAATATTAGCTCATTTGGAGTTTGATGCCTGCAACATGTTTCAGAAAAGCTGGCACAGGTGGCAAAACATACTGAGAAAGTTGAGGTATGCTCATCAAACACTTATTTGGAACATCCCATAGGTGAACAGGCTAATTGGGAACAGGTGGGTGCCATTATTGGGAATAAAAGCATCTTCCGTGAAATGCTCTGTCATTCACAAGCAAGGATGTCGCGAGGGTCACCACTTTGTGAACAAATGTGTGAGCAAATTGTCGAACAGTTTAAGAACAACATTTCTCAACGAGCTATTGCAAGGAATTTAGGGATTTCACCGTCTACATTTCGTAATATCAAAAATTTTAGAGAATCTGGAGAAATCACTGCACGTAAGTGGCAATGCCCGTGACCTTCAATCCCTCTGGCGGTACTGCATCAAAAAAAGACAGTGTGTAAAGGATATCACCACATGGGCTCAAGAACACTACAGAAAACCACTGTCAGTAACTACAGTTTGTCGCTACATTTGTAAGTGCAAGTTAAAACTCTACTATGCAAAGCAAAAGCCATTTATCAACAACACCCAGAAATGCCGCTGGCTTCACTAGGCCCGTGCTCATTTAAGATGGACTGATGCAAAACTGAAAAGTGTTCTGTGGTCTGATGAGTCCACATTTCAAATTGTTTTTGGAAACTGTGGACGTTGTGTCTTCCGGACCAAAGAGGAAGGGAACCATTTTATTTATGATTTACACAACGTGTCAACGTGCCCCTGTGCAAACTTGTTTGCAACATGTACCTACCATTAAATTCTAAGTTAATGATTATTTGCAAAAAAAAAAAGTTTCTCAATTCGAACATTAAATATCGTGTCTTTGCAGTCTATTCAATTGATTATACGTTGACAATGATTTGCAAAACATTGTATTCTGTTTTTATTTGGGAATTACACAACTTGCCAACTTCACTGGTTTGGCGTTTTGTTGATTGGTCAGATCTAGACTTGATCTTCCAAGACAAACCAAGCAGTCCAAACAGACATTTGTTTTCTTGTCTCACTTAAGAGTTGTAAATTCCAGAAAAAGTGACGTTCCCGTTTAGGAGTAGCACAATTAATTTTGAAGCCCAGATTTGAAAGGATGTGCAATGCAGAATAGGCAGCCTAAAGCGGAATCATATCCTTTTGTGATGTAACATTATTCGGTATTAAGGAGGGACCTTTATTTTGAAGGCGAGTTCCTCCTTCCTCTGGTTTACGGAAGTCTGCGTGTGACAGTCTGACGCTCGCTTGTTTACACACGAGACGTATTTACGTGATTCAGCGCTTAAAGTTTGTTGTTTCTTCCACGAAGTGCCTTGGAAACATTGTCTGTAAGTCTTGTGTCTGTTTTATGAGTAACATGAAGATGTTGTGTGTGCGTGTAAATGTAAAAAAAAATAGTACTGTGTGAAGATAGCTTGTTCTCCTGTTTTAGCTCGTTGCTACTTAGCATTTAGCTTCTTTGCTCGCTAGCTCACTCCTCTAAAGGAGGGTGCAATGTTTATGTCTCTCCTCTTCAGTATATAATGTATATCATCCTGTGTTGTTTACAAGCATTCCATATGTAAATCTCATTCATGTGTGACTTTGAGTGTTAGGACTATTTACATACATTTATGAGCACTGTTTACATGCTATTGTATGGGCTGTGTGTGTATGTGTGAAAACATGTTATTCAGCAAAAATGTATGGACGTGTTGTTACTAAGTAGTGTTCATTTGACATATATTTTATGTCTCTTTATACAGTTTTACAACAAAAAAGATAACCAAAACGAAAACAAAATCAATACAAGAAAAAGAGAAAACAAAGAAAGAAATGACCAATTAGACAAGAAGAAAGGAAAAGTGCATTGTCTGTGAAAACCACTAAAGCTTCTTAAAGATAAAAGGACTGGACTCTTTCTTCCATTTCCTTGGGATCTTCATGTTAACTATCTGTCAACTTGTTTACGTCACGGACACAGACACGTAGGACCGAATACCTTTGCTTGTTGTTCTCTGAGATTTTCTGTGCATCTTGCAGAGCGATGGTATATCAAGGTCAGGGTCAAGGTTTCTTTAATGTAATGGTACCCGGAGGTAAAATAGTTCTGAAGACATTTGTAATCCAGCGTCAAGACAGCATGAAGCAAGCAAACACAAATCATATATAACATAAACACATTATAAAAATCCACAAACAATCACCAGTATTCAGGTACACTGTAGAACAATAACATATACGTTCTTACACATTTTCTATGGCCAAATTCGAGAACTTTTTAAGGACTTTCAAGATCGTTTTTCTAGTTTTTACAGTATCCTTTAAAAGACGAAAACCAGTGTGAATCAATCCATAGCCTTGTTGTTTGAGGTCACCAAATTCTGTCTGTAGGAAAATTATGGATAATCTGCTAAAACCTAAGCCTAATATTGAACCAGCAGTTATCTTTAACAGAATGGAGCATAGAAAATGAAGTGTTTCCATAGAAAATTCAATGTCATTGGTGTTTGCAAACGTGTCTCCATTTGTGTTGTTTTTCACATTTCTCGTATTTGTGTTTGTAAAAGGCATAATGTGATATAAATACAAGCACCCTCAAAATGTAAATTTCACTCATCAACAAAACTGTTCCACATTAATATGAGGGTAATAATTTAAAGGAAAACATTGTGTTTGTTTAAGTACACCTCAGTCCCCTTTCATATCTAGCCTTATAGCTGTGGCTATGATAACGAATCGATTTTTAGTTGAGGGAAGTTCTAAACATTATAAATTATCATTGACAAACGCTCGCTTTTTTCCTTTCATAGCTCGTATTAACTGTCCGTAATTATCATGCAATCTAGCGCTGATCTCACAATTTAGGTCTAGCATGTACTAAAAGGTTAGAAAACAAACTTGTAGCTGACGTTAGTTAACTTGTAGGACTAGTAATCTCTGTGGCTTATCTTTCATATGACTCGAGAGAGCCGACGTTCCCATTGCAAAAATCTGGATTTCCTTTTTGCATACTTTGAAGCAGGCTACACGTGGATTTGGTCCACATTTTATCCAAAGTTTGCATTTTTCATTTTTCCACCCAATGTTTATTAAAACGACAACCTACCGGCTTGATGGACCGATGCACCACTGTCCTCTTGTGGGCGACTCAGAGCCGCATATACGACTCTGGCATGACAACAACCTTATGTAAGGGCTCGTGCAAAGCCAACATATCAAGCGTGTAGCTTTCATTTTTAAGGAAACTTATATTATTTTTTTTCCATTTTATAATTAGCCTATTGAGTCAGACTGCAGAGAAACATTTCCACGCATTTACAAGCACTTCACCCAAAATTCAAGAATTTTTCAAACCTTGAGAACACACACAGCATTTTCAAGGTTTTTAAGCACCTGAACAAACCCTGCATTTAATACCTAATAAACCAATGAAATCATTGTGATTAAAGTGCTATGGCATAATAAATAAATACAATCACCATGTGATGGCCTTATTTAAGCGTGTGATGGCAGCAAGTACAAAAATATTTGTATAATGTTTACTCCTACAAAAAGGAACAATGAACCGCTGACAAGAGCAAAGGAGGTGGAATTCACTGTGTAAAGGATGATGGTTGCATGGTGAATAATAGAGCTCACCTAGCACTGCAGCTGCTATGCGCCTACTCTTCTGGGTCTTCAAGCCAGGGTATTCTGATTGTTTGTTGTCAATATTCAGTGTTTTATCGTTCATAGTTAATATTGTAGATCACACATTCTGGGTGTCTCATTCAGTAAAAAAAATTAAAATTCCATTCCGTTTTTAAAGGCGGTCTGTCATCACAGTTTTAGCATTCAATCAGACATGGTGAGGTTTCGTTTAGTGTTCTCCAAAAATAGGACCCCGGCACACATACTGTACATCACATGTTCACAGTTTATATATATATATATATATATATATATATATATATATATATATATATATCCTTCGACATCGAAGAATTTTACCCTTCCATCACGCAAGACCTACTGACCGAAGCACTAGACTTTGCCTCGGACTACGACTCAATCACAGGCAACGAAAGAAACATCATCATCCACGCAAAGAACTCCATACTCATCCGCAACAGCACACCATGGCAAAAAAAGAACAATTCAACATTTGACGTTACTATGGGGAGTTTTGACAGAGCAGAAACGTGTGAACTCGTCGGGAGTTTCCTCCTCTCCCAGCTTGCTAGCCTCAACCTGAACCTTGGTATTTACCGTGATGACGGACTGGCAGTGTGCCGCGCCTCGCCAAGGAGCAGCGAGAATACCAAGAAGTGCATAAGCCAAATCTTCAAAGAGAACGGCCTACGGATCACGATTGAAGCCAACAACTTCCTCGACGTCACTTTCAACCTGAGAAATAACAGCTACCAACCATTCACGAAACCCAACAGAACACTCCAATACGTGCACCAAGACAGCAACCACCCACCCACCACCACGAAAAGAATACCTACTGGAATTAATAAAAGGCTATCGATGCTGTCATCTAGCAAAGCTGAATTTGACCAAGCAACCCCCCCGTACCAGAAAGCACTTGATGAAAGCAGATACAACTTCACCCTCACCTATGAACCCACGCCAGGAAACCAACCAAAAAAGAGCAGAAAACGAAACAACATCATCTGGTACAACCCACCATTCAGCAAAAGCGTCTCAACCAATATCGGCCACAAGTTCCTCACTCTGATCGACAAACATTTCCCCAAAGGCAACATCCTAAGAAAAATATTCAACAAGGACAACATTAAATTGAGCTACAGCTTTATGAATAACATACAACAAATCATTTCAAACGACAACAAAGCAATTGCAAAATGACTACCTACCCCCAGACTAAACGACTGAAACCAATAAGGAATGTAACTGTCGCAAGAAACCTGATTGCCCTCTCAACGGGGGGTGCTTACAAGCATCAGTTGTTTACCAAGCAAAGGTAACACGCAAGGACATTAACACATCCGACACGTACGTAGGATATACGTATATATATATATATATATGTGTGTATATATATATATATATATATATATATATATATATATATATATATATATATATATATATACATATATATATATATATATATATATATATATATATATATATATATGTGCGTGTGTGTGTGTGCCACGCCAGACTCTCATCAATGTACAGTGCCCTAGGACTGAAGATAAACATTTCAAAAACACAGATCATTGTGCAACACTATACCCACCAGTCAGAAGTCTTCAACATTGATGGCCAGCAACTCACCATCATTCCACATTTCACTTACCTCGGAAGCCTCCAGTCCCCCACCTGTAACATTGATAATGGCATCCAGGTCCGTGTTGGGTTAGCGTCTGCTGTCTTCGGGAGGCTCAAAACCAGGGTCTTCTTGAACAGAAACTTGACAGTTTCCACCAAAGCAGCTGTTTACAAAGCAGTTTGTCTGTCCACACTGCTATACGGCTCGGAAGCCTAAACCCCTTACCAAAGGCACGTCAGAATCCTGGAGAGTTACCACATTTGCTGTCTGTAACAGATTATGAGTCTGACCATGACATGTGGATATTTATGACCGGACCCAAACACCCAGCATCCAAGTGTTTCTTGCGCAAAGACATCTGCGCTGGGTGGGGCATGTAATCCGCATGCCAGCCCAGAGGCTCCCTTGACAGATCCTCTACGGCCATCTCCAGGAAGGCTTTAGGTCTCCTGGGGGTCAGCGGGAACTCTACAAGGTCCACATATAAACCCTCCTGAAGCGCTGTGCTATCCAGCATTCCGCACTGGAAGTCTTGGCTGCTGATCGCAACACTTGGTGCAACAGCAGTCACGCTGGCCTTGCTCATCTTCAGGAGCAGACCACTGAGAGGAGAAAACAACAACGTATACAGCGAGATCAGCGCGCTGCAGGGGCCCCCCTCTCATCTGCCTCACATGCGGCAAACCATGCAGGTCGCCCATTGGCCTGCACAGCCACATGCAATGGCATATACGAAACCCCCCTCAATAACCCATTACTGGAGCAACTGTTATGGGTCATACTCCTGCTGCCTCTCTTCCTGCTGCTTCTCCTACTGCTGTGCGTCCGGACAAGCGCACGACGGGCCACGCCCACATGCACTCTTTCTCCGCTGCGGGCGTGCCTCCTCGCACCTCTAGAAATTCACTAATCTACACACCTGCCTGTGATGAGCGATCAGCCTTCAAAAGCAAACGCAGCCTGAGATTCAACGCCAGAACGTAGCTTCACGTACCCAGTACAGTAATCCCACACGCATCTAGCTCCAATTCCCCCATGAAATCAGCAGAGGATTGGGAGAATGTCATGTGGTCAGATGAAACCAAAATATAACTTTTTGGTATAAACTCAACTCGTCGTGTTTGTAGGAAGAAGAATACTGAGTTGCATCCCAAGAACACCAGACCTACTGTGAAGCATGGGGGAGGAAACATCATGCTTTGGGGCGGTTTCTCTGCTAAGGGGACAGGACGATTGATCCTTGTTAAGGAAAGAATGAATGGGGCCATGTATCGTGAGATTTTGAGCCAAAACCTCTTTTCATCATAGAGAGATTTGAATGGTTGACCAAATACTTATTTTCCATCATAATTTACGAATGCATTATTTAAAATTCCTACAATGTGAATTCCTGGATTTTTTTTCACATTCTGTCCCTCACAGTTGAAGTGAACCTAAGATGAAAATTACAGACATCTGTCATCATTTTAAGTGGGAGAACTTGCACAATCGGTGGCTGACTAAATACTTGTTTGCCCTACTGTGTATGTATATATATATATATATATATATATATATATATACATACACATATACATATACATACATATATGTATATATATATATATATATATATATATATATATATATATATATATATATATATATATATATATATATATGTACTGTATATCACCAAGATGCAGCACAATCTCCCCCCAAGAAAGGGGAGGAGGGAGGCTGAGATTGACGCCCTGGTGCAAGATCGGCACCAGCTCCGCAGGAGATGGAGGAAAGCAACTGCAGAGGAGAAAGAATGCCTGAAGGTGTTATGGGACGAGGTGAGACATAAGCTGGGCAGCATGCGAAGAGCAGAGCGTATTTGCAAACGCAAGAAAAGAAAGGGGAAAGAAAGGGCTAGGTTCATTAAGAATCCCTTCAAGCACGCCCGTCAGCTTCTGGAGGAGAAAAGAAACGGGAAACTGGAAGCCACCAAGGAGGAGCTTGAGCAGTACATCAGGGGCCAATACAGTGACTCAAAGAGGAACAATTAGTTAGGTTCACCAGGATACGTCCCTCCTCCTCCACCTCCAACCACGAAGTTTGACAGCTTCCCTCTTCGACTGAGCGAGGTAAGAGCAGTGGTCAAGAAAGCGAGGTCAGCATCAGCTCCTGGGCCTAACGGAATCCCCTACAAGCTATACAAGAACTTCCCCCAAGTGCTGAAATGCTTGTAGACGCTAATGAGCACAGCATGGAAGAATCTACTCATTCCGTCAGAGTGGCAGAGAACTGTGGCGGTGTCTATTCCGAAGGAACAGGAGTCCCATAACATCAATCAATTCAGGAGCATTGCTATGTTGAATGTCGAGGGAAAGATCTTCTTTGCAGTCATGGCCAAGAGACTAACCTCTTATCTCACAGAGAATGGCTTATTGACACTAGCTGCCAGACTGCAGGAGTACCGGGTTGACCTTGCCAACGCTTATGGTTCTGTACCTCACAAACTAATCCAGTTTGCATTGGAATTCCTCCAGGTCCCTGTTTCCATCATCAACCTGGTAACCAGCTACTTCGAGGACTTCCAGATGTGTTTCAGCCTCCAGGATTTTACAACAGGATGGCAGCGTCTGGAAGTAAGCATAGCCATGGGGTGTTCCATCTCCCCAGTCCTCTTTGTCGCAGCTCCTCCGCGGAGCCCGTCAGACTGTAGGAGGAATGAGGCTGCAGACAGTGCAGAGGCTTCCACCACTCCGAAGCTACATCGACGATGTCACTGTGGTACTGCAAACAGCCCCATGCATGAGAAGGTGTCTGAAGAGGCTGGATGAGCTAGTGACATGGGCACAGATGAAGATAAAACCCTCCAAGTCACGAAACCTCTCCTTGCGCAAAGACACAAGGAACGACAAAACCATCTTTGTTGCAGGAGGTGAGCAAATCTTCTACTGGTCAACCACTCCATCCAAAGCCTACAATTCGGACCTGTCGGACAAGCACGCAGGCAAGGCGGCACGGAAACAACTCTCAGAAGGCCTAGCGAGTATCAACAAGAGCCAGCTCCCCGGAAGGTACAAGTTGTGGTGCTACAACTTCACACTGTACCAAAGGGTTATGTGGCCACTGAAGATGTGCGAGATTCCATCCGCAACAGCCAACGGGATGGACAGATTAGCCAACTCCTACATCCGAAAGTGGCTGGGCCTACCGCGTTGCTTCTCCGACACTGGCTTATTTGGGGCAACTTTACTACATCTGCCGATCCAGTCCATCGCTCTGGGCTACAAGCAGGAGAAGGCCAGATTGGTTCTCGAGCTGGAAGAATCCTCATATCCCACAGTGAGGAATGCACATGAACCAACCCGAACAGGCCGGAAGTGGCAAGCAGGGCCAGAGGTTGCCAAGGCCATTGGCAGGCTCCAACACCAGGAGATAGTTGGCAGGGTGCAAGTAGGAAGAGCGGCGCTTGGCTGGGGAGATTCTCCACGCCTCTGGTCCAAGGCCACAAAGAGGAAACGCAGAGCCATGGTTGTGGAGGAGGTCTCAAGGGTGAACCAGGAGCAATATACCGTCAAGGCCGTGTCTCAAGGTCGCCAAGGAAGATGGACCAATTGGGAAGGTACCATCATGCATGAGAAGGTGTCTGAAGAGGCTGGATGAGCTAGTGACATGAACACAGATGAAGAAAAAACCCTCCAAGTCACGAAACCTCTCCTTGCACAAAGACACAAGGAACGACAAAACCATCTTTGTTGCAGGAGGTGAGCAAATCCTCTACTGGTCAACCACTCCATCCAAAGCCTACAATTCGGACCTGTCGGACAAGCACGCAGGCAAGGCCGCACGGAAACAACTCTCAGAAGGCCTAGCGAGTATCAACAAGAGCCAGCTCCCCGGAAGGTACAAGTTGTGGTGCTACAACTTCACACTGTACCAAAGGGTTATGTGGCCACTGAAGATGTGCGAGATTCCATCCGCAACAGCCAACGGGATGGACAGATTAGCCAACTCCTACATCCGAAAGTGGCTGGGCCTACCGCGTTGCTTCTCCGACACTGCCTTATTTGGGGCAACTTTACTACATCTGCCGATCCAGTCCATCGCTCTGGGCTACAAGCAGGAGAAGGCCAGATTGGTTCTCGAGCTGGAAGAATCCTCATATCCCACAGTGAGGAATGCACATGAACCAACCCGAACAGGCCGGAAGTGGCAAGCAGGGCCAGAGGTTGCCAAGGCCATTGGCAGGCTCCAACACCAGGAGATAGTTGGCAGGGTGCAAGTAGGAAGAGCGGCGCTTGGCTGGGGAAATTCTCCACGCCTCTGGTCCAAGGCCACAAAGAGGGAACGCAGAGCCATGGTTGTGGAGGAGGTCTCAAGGGTGAACCAGGAGCAATATACCGTCAAGGCCGTGTCTCAAGGTCGCCAAGGAAGATGGACCAATTGGGAAGGTACCATCAGCAGACCCATCAGCTGGGCCGACCTATGGAAGATGCCACAAGCCAGACTCAACTTCCTACTCAGGGCAACTTATGACACCTTGCCAGGCCCCAGAAACCTCCACCAGTGGTTCGGCCAGGAGGAGAGCTGTCCCCTGTGTGGTGCTCCCAACGCCAGCCAGCAGCACTTGCTATCAGGCTGCAAGATCGCGCTGACACAGGGTCGCTTCAGATGGCGGCATGATCAAGTCCTGATGAAACTGGTAAAAGTCCTGGAGAGCAGTAGACAAGAGGCCAACAGCCAGCCTTTAGCCAAGCAACTTCCTGTCATGTTTGTGAGGCCAGGGGAAGGCAAAGGAGACACCAGCCGACAGGACCCCTGCAGTGTCCTCTCTCTGGCAAAGGGACTGGAGTATGAGGGCTGACATCGGCAAACAGCTCCAATTCTCCCGTGTGATCAACACCACTTCACTCCACTCAGACATTCTGCTGGGGTCAGCTGTTACCAAATATGCCATGGTGATTGAGCTTAACATCCCCTGGGAGGACGGGAATCCTGGCAGCCTACGAGCGCAAAGTAGCCTAGTATGCAGATCCGGCCTAATGAGTGCAGAGAAGCAGGCTGGTCCACTGCCATCCACCCTGTGGAAGTAGGCTGTCGGGGCTTCGTCAGTACATCAACCATAAGGTTGCTCCGAGATGTGGGATCGATTGGGGCTAAGCTCCAAAGGAAAACAAAGGCCCTTGCTGAGGAAGCAGAAAAGGGAAGTTTCTGGTTGTGGCTGAGGAGGAGGGATAAGTACTGGGGGTCGAGGCAATAAGATGGGTCAGCTACAGGGGGTGTCAGGGAGACGTCCCTGCCACCGCTCTGCCGCCAGGAGGCGTTCCAGGGTTAAAGAGAGCGAAACTCCAATGAGCGGTGGTCCCCGGCTGATGACCCTGCAGCTGACCCAAGGCGTGTAGGAGGCGCGTCAGGCATGCTTCCCCAGTAGAAACAACAGCATATATTTACAATCAATTTTTTTATATATATATATATATATATATATATATATATATATATATATATATATATATATATATATATATATATATACATGTATGTACATATATATATGTATGTATAATATATGTATTTATATATATATATGTATGTATATATGTGTGTATATATGTATATGTATGATATATATGTATATGTGTATATATATATATATATATATATATATATATATGAGTAGTTGCTTACATTCTAGTTGCTTGTTCTCTTTTTAATATACAATGTTTTATACAAAATAAAGACGAATGTACACAACAACTAAACCAGAGCACAAACTGCAATCTATTACTCATTTAAACCTGAAAAATATTGAGAAAATAAAAATATTGACCTTATCACTCCACTGTAAATCATATACTGGTAGTGCCCATAGTATCGCAGCCACCAAATCATGGATTGATCCACCCTCCGCTTGTACAGTACAGGCCAAAAGTTTGGACACACCTTATAATTTAATGCGTTTTCATTATTTTTATGACTATCAAGCACCCCTGTGAAGTGAAAACCATTTCAGGTGACTACCTCTTGAAGTTCATAGAGAGAATGCCAAGAGTGTGCAAAGCAGTGATCAGAGCAAAGGGTGGCTATTTCGAAGAAACTAGAATATAAAACATGTTTTCAGTTATTTCACCTTTTTTTGTTAAGTACATAACTCAACATGTGTTCATTTAAAGTTTTGATGCCTTCAGTGACAATCTACAATGTAAATAGTAGGGGTGTGGAAAAAAATCGATTCAAATTTGAATCGCGATTCTCACGTTGTGTGATTCAGAATCGATTCTCTCTTTTTTTTTTTTTTTTTTTTTTTATTAAAATTTTTTTTTTCAATCCAACAAAACAATACATAGCAATACCATAAAAATGCAATCCAATTCCAAAACCAAACCTGACCCAGCAACACTCAGAACTGCAATAAACAGAGCAATTGAGAGGAGACACAAACACGACACAGAACAAACCAAAAGTAGTGAAACAAAAATGAATATTATAAACAACAGTATCAATATTACCGTATTTCCTTGAATTGCCGCCGGGTATATAATATGCGCATGCTTAGTATTACCGCCGAGTCAAACTCGGGAAGTCACGAGTGACACTTCCCCCGTCATCATTTTCAAAATGGAGGAGGCTGATTTCAATACCGGTAATTTGAAATCGCATAAAGGGAAGAAGATTAAGAGCTATTCAGTAGGATTTAAGGTCCAAGCTATTGAATAAAAAGAACAGTAAGCAGCTATTTTTTATTAATATACCGTAGCTGCGTGTGTCAAATATGAGTCATTAAATGACTCCCGCCTCCTGGTGGTAGAGGGCGCTAGTGATCCTTCTTGCGACTACTCGGCTGCAGAAGAAGTGACAACAAGTGACATGATATGTGCTGGGAACGGATATGACGCGGTGGGGTGCACAACGGACCTTTTAGGATGTAACACTACTACTCCTATGCTGGCTATGTAAACAACCAGGCTGAAATAAAGCATGTTCCAGTCCTAAATACCCAGTGTATTATTTATACAATAACACTTCATGGTGGCAGCGGTGGGATAAAGAAATCACCCACGGAGCAGAACGGGAGGGGGAGTTGTGTGAGGATAATTCTGTCGTCGCCTGCACGTGAGGAGCAGAGCTAACTGATAGCAGCGGTCTGATAGCAGTTTTCTAAACTGGAATTTCAATCAAAGCAGGAGGTAATAAAGGAAGATCTCCATCGAGAAAGAGACTTTTAAAACTGAAGAAAAATAAGGAAGACTTCTATAAACAAGTTATCGATGTTTTGGATCAGAAGGAGCTGGCATGGACTTAATTTATAAGTCAAGGTAGGACCATAATAACGTTTTTTTAATTAAATGTGCTTTTCATGATGGTATCCTTACATTACACTCAAATTTATAAGCGCAGGCCTAAATTTACCTTTGGTAAGCGCCGTAGTGAGAAGAGGTTTTAAATTAATTAGCGCCCCCGCAGCAATTCAAATAAATACGGTAGTTAGAATTACAGCATAGGAGTGATTAAAAATCCATCATTGATATTATCATTAGACATTTATAAAAATAAAAATAAAGAACAATAGTGTCACAGTGCCTTACACTTGCATCACATCTCATAAGCTTGACAACACACTGTGTCCAATATTTTCACAAAGATAAAATAAGTCATATTTTTTGTTTCGTTTAATAGTTAAAAAAAATGTACATTATCGCAATCAGTTGATAAAACATTTTCCTTTACAATTATAAAAGCTTTCTACAAAAATCTACAACTCTGCTTGCATGGGGTAGATCCTGCTGAAATCCTATGTATTGAATGAATAGAGAATCCTTTTGAATCGGGAAAAAATCGTTTTTGAATCAAGAATCGTGTTGAATTGAAAAAAAAAAACGAATTTGAATCGAATCATGACACCAAGAATCGATATTGAATCGAATCGTGGGACACCCAAAGATTCGCAGCCCTAGTAAATAGTCATGAAAATAATAAAAATGCATTGAATAATAAGTTGTGTCCAAACTTTTAGCCTGTACTGTATGTCATGTGACTGTGACAATGCTCACACAACGATTTAATTTCCTGTTTACCTCTCCTTTTGTACTACTGCAACACGGTTCCATCTACACTTTGTAAAGTTTACTAAGCATGTATTTTTTTGGTGTTAAAGCTAATTTATTTACTAATTATTAGCATCCCTGCTCCCGCTGTGTAGGATTCCCGGGCACAGCCACCGTTGCTGCTCACTGCTCCCATCACCTCCCAGGGGGTGACCAAGGGGATGAGTCAAATGCAGAGGTTAACTTCGCCACACCTAGTGTGTGTGACAATCATCTGTACTTTAACTTTAACATATTAAGACTCGTCCTACTTTATAATGATACTTAAGATACTAAGAAATGCAGTTTATTTGCTGTAATAGAGGATATTATTAGCTTTTACAAGTGTCTCCACACTCTGTATGGAGACACACAATTAGCTGCTCGCCGCTTGTCATCTGGGGAAATAGAGATAAATAGTTTCAGCCACAAATTTTATGGCCTTTTATTTCTCTGTGGAATGCATCTGTCAAAGGTCTCTAGGTCAGGATCATTAATGCTGTTGAAACAGGCGGCAAGAACAATCCGTGGCCAATCCGTCGCCACGTACCCATATGAAACCTTAAAAAAAAAAAAAGTGAAATAATTTATTTATTCCATCGTGAAATATTGTATTCATGCAGAGTAATAAAGATAAATAAATAATTTTTAAGCATTATTTATTTACTATCATTATTACCGTATTTCCTTGAATTGCCGCCTGCCTTGAACTACTGCTGGGTCAAACTTGCTTCCCAAAATTATTAGCGCATGCTTACTATTACCGCCGGGTTAAATCCGTGACGTCACGGGCGACGCTTCCCCTGTCGTCATTTTTAAAATGGAGGAGGCAGCAAGGTCGGCAACCTTTACCACTCAAAGAACCATTTTGACCCATTTCACAATGACAATGGGAGCCGCAAAATTCTTTTGAAATGTATAATGAAATTACACAGCATAGAGAGTTTTATTTGCTTGTATTATTGTGTAAACCAGGGGTCTTGTTCATCAGCCACACCGGTTACACTGAAGGTTGTGATATAAATAAGTTTAACACTATTACTAATATGAGCCACACTGTGAACCCACACCAAACAAGAATGACAAACACATTTCTGGAGAACATCGGCTCTGTGACACATTATAAACGCAACATAACATCTACCCAGAATGCAATGCATCCATGACTCTTACTGATTATATTATACACCCCTCTAGCACCAAACCACTTCTTGTTTGGTGTGGGTTCACGCTGTGGCACATATTAGTAAGTGTTAAACTTGTTTATATCACAACCTTCAGTGTAACTTGTATCACCCAGTATGCCATCCAATCTCGTCCGTGTGACGATAGAAGCAGTGAAATGCATGCGTCAAATGAAGGTTATTCCAAGCCTTCAGTTCTGAAAATGATAACGGTTGTTTTTATTAAATGTGCTTTTCGTGATGGTATCCTCATATCACATTAATTTTTTTACTGCATGCAATTGGTTAGCGCAGGGGTGAGAAGAGGTTTCAAAGTTATTAGCGCCTGCTTACTATTACCGCATGCCTTGAATAGGCGCAGGAGTGAGAAGAGGTTTTAAATTAAACTGTAGTTTATATTTTAACGTATTTTCTGGACTGTTATCTGTGTAACCCATCCCTCAAAACTCTGTACGGAATAATTCTGGTTTTGCTTACTGACCTTGAAGCAATTTCATTTGGTCCGTGGTGTAATGATAAGTGTGACCAGTAGATGGCAGTCAAACATAAGAGATACACGTAGACTGCACTATGATGGCAATATGACTCAAGGAAACAACATCAACATTTTATATATTCCTTTGAAAATATAGAACATTACACACGGCGGTGAAAAATCTATCAACGTGTTTGAGTATGACTTTGGTAAGCTATGAATCCGCACCGTTTGATGTGCTTCAACATATGAGTATTATTACGGTGTGCGTATAAGGTCAGACATAATCTGACGTTTTGTTTCGCGATATCATGCAAAAGCAACTTTTCTTACCTGCTGGTACCGGCTGATCTGTATTTGGATTGCCATTTCTAATATAAAGTAGTGTGTCACCGCCTGCTGCCATCTTGAGGTTTGTGTTCAGTTTGCAATTGTTGGTGCAGCAGACCTGGCTCTTATTGTTTGTCTTTTTCCTAGAGTTCCTGTGTTTCCCTGTGGGCGGAGTTGTGAGACGTGCACAGCTGTAGCCAATCTTCACAACACTATTTAAGCAGCACCGCAATAGCTGAATGGCACTCGGCTATTCCACAACGTTGACTGAAGACTCTTTGCATGTTCACCTAAATGCCTCCTAAACTATTTCCTGTGCCATTCAGCTTGGTATTTACTTTTGTAGTTTGCACGTCTTGCAACTTTGACCCTAGTTTCAGTTAGTTTATAGTTTAGGTTAGTATTTTATTCACGGTGCTCTCTGTGTTCTCCTTTTTCGCACCGTCGCCTTTTGTTACATTCCAGTTTTGGATTATTTCTGTTATTCGCTACCTTTTCTTAAGTGAAGAACTATTTACTCTCAATTCCATCTGCATCCTTGGGTTCCTCTTTTCCACTGTTAATTGAACTGTGACATAGTGTAAAGTTATTACTTATATCTGTCAGTAGACTCGCCATGAAAGCGCTAAAACACACCGGTTTAGTGAGTTTACTTTATTCACCCACGGAACTTTAGTTATTAGAGAGTTCCGGTAGGACAGTTTTTCATGGGACACATTTCCGGCGTTGTTGTTGCACTAGTGAGCCACATATCAGGAGAGACTGCTCCGTTATTGATTGAAGTAAACTCTGAAGGTCATTAAAAGTGTTAGCTCCATCTTTTGACACTTCTTCCACTCCCGTCCTTGCACGCTACACCGCTACAACAAAGATGACGGAGAAAGGACGCTGCCTAAGGTAAGCCACGTAAATTAAACCGCCAACAAAATGGCGCATCCAGAAGCGACTGTCAGACAGCGGCTTGAAGATGATCTGTAAAACATAATCCATGCAACATTTTGACCAAAGAACCACCAATACAGACCACTTCTTTGTAGACCACAAGGAATTGTTTTACATTTGGAAAAACATAATAGTAATATTAATATGACTTCTTCAATGCGCCTTATATTCCGATGCGCCTTATAGATGAAAAAAATATCTCAAATGGGCCATTTATCGGAAGTGCGCCTTATAATCCAGTGCGCCCTATGGTTCGAAAAATACGGTACTTATTTTTTGTTTGATAAATATAATTTTGAAAATAAAATACAGGTGTTAATTTTATTAGGGTTTCTTTTTTATACTATTTTTATGGCCTTTTATTTCTTAGTGGAATGCATCTGTCAAAGGTCTCTAGGTCAGGATCATTAATGCCGTTGAAACAGACGGCGAGAACAATCCGCAGCATTTGCCAACAAACTCTTTACTGTCATGCCGCCTCCAGCTCAGCACTATCCAGGTGTTTACAGGCCCCTCTAGCTGTTAGCAAGAAAGGAGATCTGTCCACCAGCAGGACCTCAGCAGATCTGAGGTATCTTTGAGTGACGTACAAGCATAATCTTAGCCAATTCCCACAAAAATAAAACCAGACGTGTGTTTGCAAGACAGCTCTAAGGAATGGTCCATGTGGATTTGAACTGCTGACTGATTAGTGTGCTAGAAATAGGAACATCAAAACCATTTACAGTGTTTCAACAATTATGAAATGTAAAAGCAGTGAACTTGCAACATACTTTAAAATATGAAAGCCAAACAACACTAACGCAATGTGTTCACATGCATAGTAGTTCCAAAATCCAAATAATAAAACCTATTTGACATGCAGAATTTTTACACATGTATAACACTTAATAGACTGCAATTACATCTCAGCCTGCAGCAAATTATTGATGGAGAGGCGAGAGCCAGAATTCAAATTGTGCACTCTTTATAACGACACTACGAATTATCAATTGCACTTTTACCACTAAAAGCGCCATCTGAGGAAAGGATGTTAGCATTAAGGGTGTCTGCAATATTGTCCTCAAACTAGGCAAGAAAAACAAAAAGGAAGCTGAGAGCTGAACACATAATACAGAGCAGCGTAACAAAGCAATGTGCTTCTCTACATTATCTGTCCTTTCATCTGTCTTAAAAAGTGAAAAAGTTACAGGGGCACATATACAAACACGGCAGTTTTTAGGCAAGTGTTCATCCACGACACAGACTTTATAAAATCGAGTTGTACAGTATTTTTCGGACTGTAAAAAACACTTCAAATCCTTTAATTTTCTCAAAACTCGACAATGCGCCGTATAACCCGGTGCGCCTGATGTACGTATTAATTTCAGGTTTGCTTACTAAAATCGAAACTATGTTATTTAGTACACGGTGAGGTGATAAGTGTGACCAGTAAATGGCAGTCACACATAAGAGATAAGTGTAGACTGCAATATGATGGCAGTCACACGTAAGAGATACGTATGTGTAGAGTGCCATTTGAATCGCGTAAACAACACCAAAATGTTAAATGTTCCATTGAATATATAGAACATTACACACGGCGCTCAAAAATCTATCAACAGTATTTAGTACGACTTTGGTAAGATATGTAGCCGCACCGCTTGATGGCTTGTAGTGTGCTTCAACATAGGAGTATTATTATGGTGTGTGTATAAGGTAAGACATATCATCTGGCCTTTTCCTTTGCAATGTTATGCAAAAGCAACTTTTCTTACCTTCTGGTACCTGCTGATCTGTATTTGGGATCTGCACAAGTACTGAAAATGTCCGCACATCCACCTTTGTAGTCTGTGACGACCCCGTAGTCGCTAAGCTTCTTTTTGTCTATCTTCTTTCTATGGGACATTCACCCCTTGCTGTTCTTACTTATATCAGTCAATAAGCTTGCCATGAAAGCGCTAAAAACTACCGGTGTAGTGGATTTACATTATTCACCCAAGGAACTTTAGTTATTAGAGAGTTGGACGTTTTTTTACGGGACACATTTCCGGCGTTGCTGCACTAGTGAGCCACGGATGAGGAGATGCTGCTCCGTTATGGATTCAAATAAAGTATGAATGTCATTAAAACAGTCAGCTCCATCTTTTGACACTTCTTCCACTCCCGTCCTATAACAAAGATGACGGAGAATAGACGCTGTCGAAGGTGAGCCACGTAAATAGGACCGCCCACAAAACGGTGCATCCTGAAGCGACTGTCAGAGAGAGGCTTAAAGATGATCTGTAAAACATATTCCATGCAACGTTTTGACCAAAGAACCACCATTACATGTTATGTAGAACACAAGGAAGTGTTTTACATTTAGAAAAAAAAAATATGACCCTTTAATGCCCCCTATAATCCGGTGCGCCCTATGGTCCGGAAAATACGGTAACTATTTTAACTTTGCAAGATGGCTGTCACAGCTGAGGAAATGTCTGACATGCTGCAAATTCCTCTGATATAATCATGCGACCTGTCGGCGAGATACCAATACACCTGACGAGTCTTGAAATTGCTCAATTCTGTTAAAAGTGTCAAAATAGTGCAACCGTTTCTATTTCTCCTGCAGGTAGTCCAGGATCCCTACATTGGATGTTGGACCAAAATCACAAAGTGAACCTTGGTGTATCTCCAATGAACCTTTCATTAACAGTACAAGTCGAGTACGTCAGAAGGTTAGAAAGAATGCAACTTGACCCTGTTTGTATCACTTGCGCTGACACTGATCCGGCCAGTACTGGCGGACTCTGTCAGGGGATCATAATCGGGGCCAAACTCTCTAGGCATCTTTGACATCTACGAAGTTGCAGTTCCTGAAAGGACGCCTGCTTCAGTTACAGATGTAATATGAGCCTCATCCTATTTTCCTTCCTTATGTTTTAACCCCGTCTTTTACTTGGCTTGAGAGCCACCACATGGTCCCAGCTTTAAATACTGCTGCAGACCAAAAGTGGTACTTTAGTTTTCGACTGCCCCACTTTTGGGTTTTCAAGGAAAATGCCAGCAGTATTGTAGCGTTGGGGAGCCAAAAAAAAAATTGCACGCAAAGTACAAAAGTGGGGCTCTCCTCTTCCCACCTCTCTCTAAGTGGTGTCAAAGCCCTTAATTTTTCATAGTACCGTACTTTTCAGACCATAGGGTGCACCAGATTAACCTGACTAGAGCGGGTCTAGTCAGGTCTTTTTCATAAAAAAGGCACACTGGATTATAGGGCGTATAAAAGGGGTCATTTTATGATTTTTTTCTAAATGTAAAACACTTCTTTGTGGTCTACATTAGTGGTCCCCAACCTTTTTGTGGCTGCGGACCGGTCAACGCTTGATAATTTGTCCAGCGGCCCGGCGGGGTGAGGCTTCTTTTTTTTTGTCGTGAAAAATTGAGGTTTTTTTGGGTTGGTGCACTAATTGTAAGTGTATCTTGTATTTTTAAGGCTGAGTTAATTAAAAAAAATAATAATAAAATAAAACATAAATTTTAAAAAAATTATTCTGCGGCCCGGTGGTTGGGGACAACTGGTCATGTAATGGTGGTTCTTTGGTCAAAATGTTGCATTGATTATGTTTTACAGGTCATCTTTAAGTAGCCTTCTGACATTCGCTTCAAGATGCGCCGTTTTGTGGGCGGTCTTATTTACGTGGCTCACCTTTGGCAGTGTCTTCTCCCTGTCATCTTTGTTGTAGCGGTGTAGCGTGCAAGGACGGGAGTGGAAGAAGTGTCAAAAGATGGAGCTAACTGTTTTAATGATTATTAATCAATAACGGAGCAGCATCTCCTCATCCTGAAACAACAACAAGGCCGGAAATGTGTCACGTGTTCCTTGGGTGAATAATATAATCTCACTTTACGGGTATGTTTTAATGCTTTCATGGCGAGTTTAATGACAGATATAAGTAAGAACTTTACTCTACTTTTTATTAGAAATGGCAACAGTGGAGGATGAATGTCCCATAACAAGAAGATAGAGAAAAAGAAGAAGCTTATGACTACAATTGTCACGCCTGTAAGTTTATGTTTTGGTTTTGGTCAGGTTATGTATAGTTTTTTTGGACATTTAGTTCTGTCTTGGCACTTCCTGGTTTGTTTTCGTCTCCATGCCAACTCATTAGTTTTCACCTGTTATGTCACGTTCCTGTTCTCAGCCTCTCACACCTGTTGTCACTAATGATCATAGCTATTAAAGTCACTCTTTTTCTTGTCTTCGTCCTGGGATCTTCACACACGCTACCCATGCTGCAACTCCTTCATGCCCTCGTCCATAGTTCCATGCCATGTAAGTTTTTGTATTCATGCCATTGTGCTAGTTTTGTTTATAGTTCATTATTATTCATGCCAATCGAGCAAGTGCTTTTGTTTCATGTTTGTAGTTTGCAGCATTTATGCTAGTCTTTTGTTTCACAGCCTAGTTTTGTACTTCCGCCCTCGTGCAAGCCTTTTGTTTGTCTTATTAGTTATTGTGTTAAATAAATAAAAGATGTACTCACAGTCACGTCTCGCCCGTGCAAATCATCCTCTGCATCAAAGAAAGAACTTTAATCCAAGCCCAAATATGACAACGTTGTCGGACTACAATTACGGGTGCATGCACATTTTCAAGCCCTATGCAGATCCCAAATACAAATCAGCAGGCACCGGAAGGTAAGAAAAGTTGGTTTTCCATAACATTGCGAAATAAAATACTAAATAATATGTCTTACCTTATACACATACCATAATAATACTTGTACGTTTAATGCACAGACAAGTACGGCTTCATAGCTTACTGAAGTCGTTCGTACTAAAACGTTTTTGACAGATGTGTGTGATATTCTATTTTCGCCATGGAACATTTAAAATTTTGGTGTTTACTGACGTCAACTTTCAGTCTACACACATCTCTTATGTATGACTGCCATCTACTGGTCCACTTATCATTACATCATGTATCAAATTGAATTACAGTTGTCGTGGTTGAATTTGAGTCCTGCATTTATATTTAGTATATTTTATGTTTCTGCAACGTGACCCATCTTTGTCAACAAAAGTCTTCAATGAAAGTAAAAGTGATGCTAAATGTTCATGTATCCATTTAATTTGCAGGCATGTGATTTGACCGCAATGAAAAAGACTGAAAACATTTCCGGGGGTCTGGTAGACGAAGGCCCCCAGCCAGGTCCAGGGCGGTGCCCTGGTGGGGGGATAAGGGGGGCAATGGCCCCCAAAGCTCCTGGTTTTTCACCAATTTAACATGCTAAAATTAACAAAGACAGCACCATTTGAAGAAAATATTTTAGTGTTTATAGACATGAAAACATCATTAATAGAACATACATACCCCAATTATCCTGATGAATCACTGTATATGGTTCAGTCCCAACAGTATTTAGTCACTAATATTTACAGCTTGTGTTCATTTCACATTCACAGGTGTCGCATTGATCAGTGTTATTATCTACAGTTTATTTACAGTATTACCACATTACTTCAGTTCACTTCACACATTTAGTTGCTCGGAGAGCCCTAACATGAGCTTTCCTTGCAAATTTCTGAGCAGCCTGCATTTTCCTTTTGGTCTCTGCTTTTGTATTTAACTGCCAACTTCTGCCTATAGTATTAAATGCAAATTTGTTAACTTGAATCAATAATGCGACTCTTTGAATTTCTGTAATTTCATAATATATTTTCACGTGGCTTTTTATTTTTAGAAAAAAACATTTATATTTCGCAAAGCAATAATTGGTTAATATTTAAAACAAACATGCGTATTCCGCAAGCAAATATTTTTTAACTTACCTCATTGTTAACTACCCCGTCTGCAACTGAAATGGGTTGTTTGGGTGGATCTTTCCTTTCGATGTCTACGGCAGTTGTCGATGTAAACAAAGGATGAAGTCCGTAAGGTTTGCTCACTTTTGGTTGGCATCCTAAAGTACCAGATAGTGAAAAGTTCGTTTTCCTTGCTTCACTTTGTTTCGTATGTTTTTGGCCTTTCGCATGTACATCCAAAGCCTTGAAACCTTGTGATCCATAGTCAATATTATCATGACACCACGTGCGCAAAACTTTTCCGGGACGATCGATTTTCCGAATAAAATCGCCAAACAAAGTCGTAACTTCCTTCTTCCCAACAGTATCAGTGATTTCCCTTTCCATCCAGTCACATCAGAACTTATTTTTGACATGTTTATCACTTTCTTTTACTCGTGAGGTGTCCTTTCTCTCGAGAACCGACATCGTTTACATTTGGAAAATGGCGGTGATAGCGTCATCATTCATAACAGATGTCCTGATTGGTCACAAGGAACATATCGACCAATCAACTACGGCGTAATATTATATTACGCCGTAGTTGATTGGTCGACACTTTTTCCCCCCCCGAGATTAAAAAAGACGGAATTCCGACTTTAGACGTAAAAATCACATGCCTGAATTTGTCATTTTTATGCATATTGCATTTTTTTCTATTTTCTAATTATTCTAAAAAAAATGTGTTCACATTTATGTATGTCTGGAACAGATGAAATTCCCATATTACCCTTTTCTACTTAAGGGAAAAAAATGCTTCCCTTTCTGTACTATTAGATTTTTTTTCTGATCTTAACGGATCACTTACAAAAACAAAGCAACCACCATTTGGACTTTGGTAGAGGTTGTTTCAGACAGCCACTTCCTGCGTTACTCCATCTCTCCCTCGATGCATACTGTCAAACCAGATGTGTTTTATATGGAAATAAAGAGCAGGCACCAACCACTGAGGTAGACCACATACCACTGGTTTGTGTGTGTAGATTACACAGATAATAAAAATGAATCAAGTGACTCAATAGAAACGTTGACAACTCAAATAAAAATGTCAACAATCTCGCAGGCGCAGCAAGGTTTTGACCCAAATATAAAAACAATTGAAAAAGACATGTATTCGAGGTCGAGCAGTTTACACGTTCTAATCATCAGGCAGTTGCCTGCTCTTTTTTCTCTTCTATATTTGTCATTTATGCATTCCTTTGCTATTATTTCATGCGTGTTCACATTTTAGCTCGAGTGAACAGAAACCGTAACAGAATTCACTTGCAAGCAGACCGAGACCCATGATCTAGCTATGTTCTCATAAAAAACCTTCTGATTGGCAACCAGAGACAGGTGTTTTCTGGAATGCCAATCAGGGACTGTTGTGGGAGCCAGCGCTTAGACCAGAGGAGTTGTGGCAAATGGAGGCAAACACAAAGTGGAAAAAGAAAATTGAGAGCGCTGGACAGGAAATAAGACAAAATACATGAACTAATGGTAATTGTCATGTGAGATAATGACACATCTGCTAGTCATATCTTGTTCGTTGGGTTTTTTGAATGACAAACTCAGGGAATATTGCTGTTTTTTTCATTTAGCAATTACAGTACTACTGACTATCATTATCCAGCACTCAATATGATACAGTCATGGTCAAAAGTTTACATACACTTGTGAAGGACATAATGTAATGTCTTGAGTTTCCAATAATTTCTACAACTATTATTTTTTTGTGATAGAGTGATTGGAGCACATACTTGTTGGTCACAAAAAACATTCATGAAGTTTGGTTCTTTTATGAATTTATTGTGGGTTTACTGAAAATGTGACCAAATCTGCTGGGTCAAAAGTATACCGCCATATACTAAATTTGTTGGTTTTCTGACATGGACTTGTTTCTTCAGCATTGTCCACACGTCAGGACTTTTGGAAGGCCATTCTAAAACCTTAATTATAGCCTGATTTAGCCATTCCTTTACCACTTTTAACAAAGTATTTGGGGGTCATTGTCCTGATGGAACACTCTACTGCGCCCAAGACTCAACCTCCGGGCTGATGATTTTAGGTTGTCCTGAAGAATTTTGGAGGTAATACTCCTTTTTCATTGTCCCATTTACGCTCTGTAAAGCACCAGTTCCATTGGCAGCAAAACAGGCCCAGATCATAATACTACCACCACTATGCTTGACGGTAGTTATGGTGTTCCTGGGATTAAAGGCCTCACCTTTTCTCCTCCCAACATATTGCTTGGTATTGTGGCCAAAAAGCTCATTTTTTTTATCATCTGAGCACACAACTTTCCTCCAGAAGGTCTTATCTTTGTCGAGGTGATGTCAGATGAAAAAAAAATTTCTCTGTTTGGTGAAGAAACAACTCTATGTCAGAAAACCAACACATTTAGCTGAACTGCACCAATTTTGTCAAGAGAAGTGGTCAAAAATTCAACCAGAAGCTTTTCTTATTGCAGTGAAATTTGCCAAGGGACATGTAACCAAATATTACCATTGCTGTATGTATACTTTTGACCAAGCAGATTTGGTCACATTTTCAGTAGACCCATAATAAATTCATTAAAAAAAACTAATTTCATGAGTGTTTTTGTGACCAACAAGTATGTGCTCCAATCACTCTATCACAAAAAATAAGAGTTGTATACATATTTGGAAACTCAAGACAGCCATCAATCAATCAATCAATCAATGTTTACTTATATAGCCCTAAATCACTAGTGTCTCAAAGGGCTGCACAAACCACCACGACATCCTCGGTAGGAAAACTCACACCCAGTGGGACATTGGTGACAATAATGACCCAGTGGGACGTCGGTGACAATGATGACTATGAGAACCTTAGAGAGGAGGAAAGCAATGGATGTCGAGCGGATCTAACATGATACTGTGAAAGTTCAATCCACATGTTCTTTACAAGTGTATGTAAACTTTTGACCACGACTGTATAAACCCAAGAATATGGATAGGCATCACACTAAATACTAAATCAGCGTTTTAGAGAGCAATGGAACAATTGTGGAGGTATGTAAGGATGTAGCACAAACCTGATTTTATTCTTCAAGATACAAAAACAACAGTGCCTCTGCTGGTTGAGAACAAGTAGTGCACTACATTTTGTCCAAGATGCCTGAAGATGGTTGGCCTTTGTGTTGGCGTGGGTGTGTTGGCAGGGTATGTGAGCAGACGCTGACCTTTAAGAATGACCTGCAGTTCCTCCCGTAAGACGTCAAAGGTGCCGTATCTTGAGCTGGTATCTGGGATGAGGTTCTTTTTGAGCCAGCCGCCGCAAGCGTACTGATAAAAGTTGTCGCAAGGATCCGTGCTGGTGTCCATGTTCTGGAGCAGGCGAGCCGCTGTCATGTAATAGACAGAGGACTTACTGTCAGCCAGGACGAAATAGTGAGGTAGAAATATCTGACTTGATGATGATAGAGCTGTGGCAGCATGTCAAATAAAACCTGTCTTTAGAAAGATAACACGCATGTTGAAAGATGGTCCTTACTGATTTAATAAACACTCGATTTGCCCAAAAATGCTGTTTTGACAGACCGTGATTTTTTTTTTTTTTCTTCCAATATTTGGCCCACCATATCATTTAATTTGGCCCTCAAAAGCCTGGAAATAATATGTATCAATAAAGTACAGTAACTTTTCTTACTAAATTGATTCTTTCTTTCTATTTTGGGACAAAAAATGCACTCCATGTAATCGCAAAAGATGTTAACTATTGTCTAATTATGCAAAATTATATTGTCATACATTCAAAACATTTTTTAAATAGATAATTGTCACGCCTGTAAATCTGGTTTTATGTTTGATCATGTTTTGTTTTGTTTTCTGGACTCTTGTTCCGTTTTTTCACTTCCTGGTTTGTTTTTGTTACCATAGCTACTCATTAGTTTCCACCTGTTTCCCCTAGTCACGCCCCGATCGTCAGCCTCACACCTGTTTCTAGTTACCACGGCCACTATTTATGTCACTTGCTTTCTGTTTATCGTGCTGGGATTTTTCTGTCATACCTGGACTTTGGTTATTTTTGCTTCTTCGATGTAAGGAGAATACGGGACGAGCCAGACGTGACTGTGAGTACATGGTTGATTATTTGGAATACTAAATACAAAAATAAACAAACTAAGGGCGCTCACAAAGAGGTACACAACTTGGCTACAAAAATACAAACAGGAAAACAAAACAACTGCTCGATGGCATGAAAGACAATGAACTAAACTTGAACTTGCACTGTGGCAGAACTATGAATAACTAACACAAAAACACTTATTGTGACCGGTACAAGAGGCATGGATAGCAAGGTAATAGAGGGCGCGTGAAGGCATGAGGCAGAATGCAAAAATCCCAGAACGATAAACAGAAAGCAAGTGACATAAATAGTGGCCGTGGTAACTAGAAACAGGTGTGAGGCTGATGATAGGGGCGTGACTAGGGGAAACAGGTGGAAACTAATGAGTAGCTATGGTAACAAAAACAAACCAGGAAGTGAAAAAACGGAACAAGAGTCCAGAAAACAAAACAAAAAATGATCAAACATAAAACCAGATTTACAGGCGTGACAATAATAATGATTTCAAAGCAAGTGATCCATCAAACTGTGCAATGTAAAAGTAACAATACATTTCATGGTAACATTGTGAAATCTACAGTTTTTTACAGCATTTTTCTCTGAATGAAAAACTCAGTACTTGTTTTTACTGTAATAAACTCTGGTGGCGTTTTGGCATTTACAGTAATTTACCCAGAAATTTACAGTTGCTGATTTGCGGTCAAAAAAAAACAACAAACTGGCAGCTCAGGTGCCAAATTGTTTCTGTAAAATTGCATTTTCTTTTATTTACAGTAAAAAAAAAGTAAATTTTACAGTAAAATTCTGGCAACTGAGCTGCCTTGTTTTTTGAAATAAAAACAGCAGTACTGTTTTTTTTCCATTTACAGTAATATACACTACATTTTGAAGATAAATTATTGCTACTTACCATATTTTTTTATATCCACTGTGTAATTATAGTATTCACTGTTAGAAGCCACCCTCCAGGGCCAAACATGACTGCAATGTGGCCCTCGCAGAGTTTCCCACACATTCATTTATTTGAGGCGGCCCGCTACGAGAGAATTACGGCCGCCACAAATACAAATTACAATTTTTTTTTATTTTTTTTTTTCGGCTTTTGACTCGCTCGACCGCTCATAAAAGCAATGGGACTCTGTCTGTGAATGGAGCTTGTAGTTACATATTATATAAATATGTAAATATCATATAAATAAGTATATTTTGTTCTAATGGCTTGTCTGAATAAGGCAAGAACACTAGAACTGAAGATTAACAATCTATTCTATAAAAGGAATTAAGCACAAACAGGAGCAATACTATTGTGGAGAGAAGACCGTGCCCTACAAGGCCTGGCACTCTCTTTCTTGATGGTCCTTCTACACATATGATTGTTTCCACCTTGTTGCTTCTCCCTGGCGGCATTATCAAATGAAATCAAAATTTTGTTTCGGACACACACACACATTCGTCCACACTCTCGTTCCTGGCACCTCTTGTTATTATCAAAACCCAAGAAAATGCAATGTGTATTTGCAAAGAAAAAAAAAACACATGGTGTACTCATTGTGTTTTGTCCTTGAACAGAACAAAGTGAAAAGGCAGTGAGACTCCCTGTGCATTCCAGTCTGCTTTAAGGTGGAACATGTTCTCAACAAAGATACAAAACACCAAAGTCTCTATAAAAGTGACTTTTTTTTTCCAATTTGTGTGCGCGTGCGTGTGTCCTCCCCTCAATCTGTGTGTAAATTTGTACACTGCCCAAAGTAGAACTGTATGTTACTACATCATACACGTCTCCATTTCGACTGAATGTTTCTGACAAAAGTGTATTACTTCTCCTGGTTGATTATACAAAACCCAAAACCAGTGAAGTTGGCATGTTGTGCAATTTGTAAATAAAAACAGAACACAATGATTTGCAAATCCTTTTCAATTTACATTCAATTGAATAGGCTAAAAAGACAATATATTTAATGTTCAGAGAAACTTTTTTTTTTTTGTGCAAATAATCATTTACTTTAATGTAAGGCTGGGCGATATATCGATATACACGATATATCGCGGGTTTGTCTCTGTGCGATATAGAAAATGACTACCGTATTTCCTTGAATTGCCGCCAGGGCGCTGAATATTTTAAAACCTTTTCTCACGCCTGCGCTTACCAAAGAAAGGCATGCGGTAAAAGTAAGCATGTACTAATTATTTTAAAACCTCTTCTCACTCCGGCACTTACCAAAGGCATGCAGTAAAAATTTGAGTGTGATGTAAGCTTGGACCTTAAATCCTACTGAATAGCTCTTAATCTTCTTTTCTTTATGCGATTTCAAATTACCGGTATTGAAATCAGCCTCCTCCATTTTGACAATGATGACAGGGGAAGTGTCACTCGTGACGTCACGAGTTTGACCAGGCGGTAATACTAAGCATGCTCTAATCATTTTGCGAAGCGAGTTTGACCCGGCAGTAATTCAAGGCAGGCGCATACTATATGCCCTGTGGCAACTCAAGGAAATACGGTATATTCGAGTATACGTTCTCACGCAGTTGCTTTTAGCTGCGGGCATTACACTACAGGCTCTTCTCACTCTTTTCTGTCTCTCCTTCTCACAGACAAGCAGGCGCACAAACTTACACAGGTCACATACTGTCACGTCATACGTCACATAGGTATACGCCCTCGCCCGGTAGAGAGGTAGCAGCATGGGTAACGTTAGCTGTGATGCTAACGTAGCAGTACGAGTGGTAATACCAGAGAAAGAAGGTGTGGATCTGGTAACGAATGAAAGAAGAGTTAATTCACAACAAAAACAGCAGGGGGTCCATCGTCTGGGGGTGGTTCGGCTTCAAGTGGGAATATATCGAACAGACAACCTTTATTTGTCAAATGTGGGGCAAAAGCGTTGCTATAAAAAGTAGCATTACTGCTAATATGTAGCATCATTTGAAAAGTCACTCGCTAGAGAATGAAGATAATTTCACAACGTCCGTAGTAACCTACCACATAGTGAAGGACGAATACTATTTGATTTCCTATTATGCAGCTCATTTTTATTTGACACTTAAAAAGTCCCTGACAATATTACACTTTCTGTTTTGGAAATGACATGAATGTTTGTGCTATTGCTTAATAACATTAATAAATACACTTTTGGTCAATTGACTTAGTTATGATTTCCCTCTCTGCATGAAAGTTTAAAAGTAGCATATATGAATGCAATATGAAAAAGAATGTTTTAATGTAGACACATATAATCATCATACTGCTGTGATTATTAGCATCAAGTGTTCATTCAAGGCCAAGGCAAAATATCGTAATATATATTGTATATCGCGAATATGGCCTAAAAATATTGAGATATTAAAAAAAGGCCATATCGCGCAGCCCTAATTTAATGGCGGCAACAAATTGCAAAAAAGTTGGCACAAGGGCATTTTTACCACTGTGTCACATGGCCTTTCCTTTAACAACACTCAGTAAACGTTTTGGAACTGAGGAGACACATTTTTGAAGCTTTTCAGGTGGAATGCTTTGCCATTTTTTCTTGATGTACAGCTTAAGTTGTTTAACAGTCTAGAGTCTACGTTCTGGTAATTTAAACTTCATAATGCGCTACACATTTTCAATGGGAGACAGGTCTGGACTACAGGCAGGCCAGTCTAGTACCCGCACTCTTTTACTATGAAGCCACGCTGTTGTAACAAGAAGCTTGGAATTGTCTAGCTGAAATAAGCAGGGGCGTCCATGATAACGTTGTTTGGTTGGCAACATATATTGCTCCAAAACCTGTATGTAACTTTTAGCATTATTGGTGCCTTCACAGATGTGTAATTAACCCATGCCCTGGGCACTAATACACAACTGAACCATCACAGATGCTGGCTTTTGAATTTTGCGCCTATAACAATCTGAATGGTTCTTTTCCTCTTTGTTCCGGAGGACAAGACGTCCAAAGTTTCCAAAAATAATTTGAAATGTTGGTTCGTCAGACCACATAACACTTTTCCGCTTTAAATTTCCATTGTAGAGTTTTAACTTACACTTACAGATTTAGCGACAAACTGTATTTACTGATAGTGGTTTTCTAAAGTGTTCCCGAGCCCATGTGGTGATATCCCTTACACACTGATGTCGCTTTTTTATGCAGCCTGAGGGATCGAAGGTCCGTAATATCATCGCTTAAGTGCAGTGATTTCTCCAGATTCTCTGAAGCTTTTGATTATATTACGGACCGTGGATGGTGAGATCCCTAAATCCCTTGCAATAGCTCGTTGAGAAATGTTGTTCTTCAACTGTTGGAAAAATTTGCTCACGCATTTGTTTTTAAAGTGGTGACCCTTGCCCCATCTTTGCTTGTGAATGACTGGAAGCTGCTTTTATATCTAATCATAGCACCCACCTGTTCCCAATTGGCCTGTTTACCTGTGGGATGTTCAAAATAAGTGTTTGAGCATTCCTCAACTTTCTCAGTCTTTTTTGCCACTTTTGCCAACTTTTTTGAAACATGTTGCAGGCATCAAATTCCAAATGAGCTAATATTTGCAAAGAATAACGGTTTCCAGTTCGAACGTTAAGTATCTTGTTTTTGCAGTCTATTAAATTGAATATAAGTTGAAAAGGATTTGCAAATCATTGTATTCTGTTTTTATTCACGTTTTACAAAACGTGCCAACTTCACTGTTTCAGGGTTTGTAAAAAAACATTCAGAAAGTGGTGTGCCCTCAAGTGTTTTTGCCTTATGTACCCAAAGGTGACCTTGGTAGGATTTTGTGTTTGTCAAGTGATACAAGACCCCCAAAAAAAATAATTGTCCCATCTAGGATAACAAATAAGTTTTCTAATGTTAACATTATCATTTTCAAATAATGGTATTGCATACATTGTTAACATTACTGCTACTTGAAAATACCCCATTTAATAACAATACAAATGAGCTATTTCAAGTTGAAATAACACTAATATAAACTGCTCGTTCTATGTGTACTTTGTTCAAATGTGAAAGGTACCCATTCCCTTGTGAGCAGACAACATCACAAAATATGTTCCAGAAAATCTGTATTTTCGGGCCCTTAAGCATCACATTCCCTGAGAACAAGCTCATCGTTCTCATCCGGGGGTCAGCACTCTGCGTCTCTCGAGCCGAATGCGGTTCTTTAGTGCCGTCATTGTGGCTCCTTGGAGCATTTTTAAAAAAGGATTGAAAATGGAAAAAGATGGAGGAAACATATTTTTTTTGTTTGAGTATAATTTTTTTATTGAGGACAAACATTACCAATTGTTTAATATGTTTGTGCGTATGCTTCACTGATGAGAGCATTGGTGAACATCGTTTTGTCCTTTTAATTTAAGCAGTTCTTGAACTCAGTACAGTGTGGACTGTGACGCAACAGTTTGTTTAAATGTAAAATATTCTACTCCTCCTTTGTCTAATTTTGTCCACCAAAAGTTGTATACTGTGTGTGAATGCACAAAGGTACGCTTTGTTGATGTTATTGACTTGCTGGAGTGCTAATCAGGCATATTTGGTCAGTGCATGAATGCAAGCTAATCAATGCTAACAGGCTATTTACCATAGCTTTATGTACATATTGCATCATGATGCATCATTTACAGGTATATTTGAGCTAATTTAATATCCTTTACTTTTATCCTCTTTGTATAATTTTTTGTTTTGCGTGTCTCATGACACATTATTTTTATGTAATATTGACAGCACTTCAGATAGTTGTTTGTGTGCCATGTTGTTCCAGACCACAGCAAACAACACCTAGCTTGCCAATGATTGTAATAAATCTATTAGAAGACAGGCTGCTGTTTCCTTTAACTTGGAAACACACATCTATACCTTTTGGCCAGTAATTTCCTGGAGTTATCTCAACTTCTGAGTAGCCTCTGATTTACTAATGGTTTCTAATGTTGGAAAAAATGTGTAGAATAAATATTACATTTCAAAGTTTCTGTCAACGAAGATTTGCTTCAGCCTGCAACACAGAGTCATTTTGATAGTAGGCTAATATAGCTAATATAGACACTTACGTCATGTGTTGCCTGCATTATAAAGACATAGATACGGCTTTTAATATTTTTTGCGACTCCAGACAGATATGTTTTTTGTATTTTTGGTCCAATATGGCTCTTTCAACAACAAAAACAAAGAAGCAATCCTCTAGTCTAACCCATCCATCCATACATTTTCTCCCACTTATTCCCCCTCTTGTCTAACCCCCAACCCGATATTTGTCCAAGTTGTCCAAGTCAGTGAGGCGAGCCACCATCGTTTCCTGAGGCCGCATGGCAGACAAACACAATGTTTCACACTCTAGTGGTATAGTGAATAACATGCATACACAAGTAGACTTCAAAATAAACTATTCCCTCAACCTGCCATAGATAAATAACCTGAACAAAACAGCGGGTGGAGCTCATTTGCCAACATTAGACAGTTGTTTGGTTGTTTTTGAGCATGCATTGGGATGTGGGTTTATTTTTTGAGAGGCTGCGGAGGGATCCCTCATGACGGTGGTTGTCAGTCAAATGTGACAGAAGTAGGACATCAATCTACAGAAATATATCCAAATTTACAGGCTGGAATTACAGACACAGCAATGAATTACCGTGTTATCAAATGTAGTCTGAGGTGAGATTAAAATCAATTTTTGTCTGTGCAGGATGACTGAAGTGGCAATTTATAAAATTATGTTTGAAGTCATTTATGTCAGTCATTCTCTCCTTCTCTCAAAAGCCATGCCTCAGAATAATACACAAAAAAGACAAACAGTGCTTACCTGACTGAGTACAGTCAGCTGTAGTGCAGATTTCTTCTAGAGGAAAAGACAAAAGAAGTCACAGTAAATATTTGCAGTTATGATTCATTATGTAAAATAGGTATGAAATTTAAATCCCTTTGTGTGCTAAACTTCTGACCCTCATCAAACTTAACACTCATGCTGCCGGTTTAATGACTTTCAAAATGCGTGCACGCTCCGCAAACATGTACTTTTTTTTTTTTTTTTGTGCAGGGCAGCCAAATATAATGTGCTAAGGATATCGATCCATCCATTTTCAGGGGCTGCTTATCCCAGCTGCACTCGGACGGAAGGTAGGATACAACCTAAACAAGTCAAACATTTTAATCCTACTAACTTTAGCAGCTTCTGTCTCTGCATAATGTATGCAGTATCTGGATATGCATAAATGAACCCTTTGAAATATATTACCGGTATACTGATTTTGATAAGCCGGCGGCGTTTCTGGGTGTTGTTGATAAATGGCTCTCGCTTTGCATAGTAGAGTTTTAACTTGCACTTACAGATGGAGCGACCAACTGTAGTTACTGACCGTGGTTTTCTGAAATGCCCCTGAGCCCATGTGGTAATATCCTTTACACACTGATGTTTTTGATGCAGTACCGTCTGAGGGATCGAAGGTAATGGGCATTGCCGCTTACGTGCAGTGATTTCTCCAGATACTCTGAACGTTTTGGTGAAATCCCTAAATTCCTTGCAATAGTTATTTCCAATTTTTGATTGATGTACAGCTTAAGTTGTTCAACAGTCAGGGGTCTCCGTTGTGGTTTTTTACGCTTCATAATGACAGTGGTTTTCTGAAGTGTTCCTGAGCCCATGTGGTGATATCCTTTACACAGTGATGTTGGTTTTTGATGCAATACCGCCTGAGGATCGAAAGTAACGGGCATTCAATGTTGGTTTTTGGCTTTGCCGCTTACGTGCAGTGAATTCCCCAGATTCATCTGAACCTTTTGATGATATCACGGACCGTTTTTGGTGAAATCCCTAAATTCCTTGCAATAGAATTGTTGTTCTTGAACTGTTTGACAATTTGCTCAGGCATTTGATCATAAAGTGGTGACCCTCACCCCATCCTTGTTTGTGAATGACTGAGCATTTCATGGAAGCTGGTTTTTTACCCAATCATGGCATCCATATGTTCCAAATTAGCCTGTTCACCGGTGGGATGTTCTAAATAAGTGTTCGATGAGCATTCCTCAACTTTCTCAGTCTTTTTTGCCACTTATGTCAGCTTTTTTAAAACATGTTGCAGTGATCAAATTCCAAATG
Source organism: Nerophis ophidion (assembly GCF_033978795.1). Classification (NCBI taxonomy): domain Eukaryota; kingdom Metazoa; phylum Chordata; class Actinopteri; order Syngnathiformes; family Syngnathidae; genus Nerophis; species Nerophis ophidion. The sequence goes on along the minus strand of NC_084628.1, from coordinate 33,560,830 downwards.
AGCTAATATTTGCAAAAAATAACAATGTTTACCAGTTTGAACATTAAGTATCTTGGCTTTGCAGTCTATTCAATTGAATATAAGTTAAAAAAGATTTGCAAATCATTGTATTCTGTTATTATTTACAATTTACATAACGTGCCAACTTCACTGGTCCTGGGTTTTATAAAAAGACAGCAATAAAGGATGTGGGTCACTAAAAATACATTTAAATTCACTATAAAATGAGAAATTGGCATTAAATGGGAGTTGAGCGCTTAGACCTGCAGCGTAAATCCTGGCATTGATCTAAAACAGGGGTAGGAAACCTATGGCTCTAGAGCCAGATGTGGCTCTTTTGATGACTGCATCTGGCTTTCAGATGAATCTTAGCTGACATTGCTTAACACGATAAGTAATGAATAATTCCGCTGGTAATCACTGTCAAAAATAACGTTCAAAATATAAAACATTCTCATACATTTTCATCCATCCATCCGGTTCCTACAGCACCTGTTCAAGAAGTCGCATTAATGGTAAGAAGTATTTTATTTATTGTTGGTCAGCCTCAGAATAACAATCTTTTTGAAAAGAATAAGAGACTTATTATACTCTAAAAATGTTGGTCTTTCTTAAAAATGCACGCATATAGTTGTATTACAGTTGGTACAAAATGCGGCTGCTATTCTTTTGACAAGAACAAGAAAGTTTGATCACATTACGCCTGTACTGGCTCACCTGCACTGGCTTCCTGCGCACTTAAGATGTGACTTTAAGGTTTTACTACTTACGTATAAAATACTACACGGTCTAGCTCCATCCTACCTTGCCGATTGTATTGTACCATATGTCCCGGCAAGAAATCTGCGTTCAAAGGACTCCGGCTTATTAGTGATCCCCAAAGCCCCAAAAAAGTCTGCGGGCTGTAGAGCTTTTTCATTTCGGGCTCCAGTACTCTGGAATGCCCTCCCGGTAACAGTTCGAGATGCTACCTCAGTAGAAGCATTTAAGTCTCACCTTAAAACTCATTTGTATGCTCTAGCCTTTAAATAGACTCCCTTTTCAGACCAGTTGATCTGCCGTTTCTTTTCTTTTTCTTCTATGTCCCACTCTCCTTTGTGGAGGGAGTCCGGTCCGATCCGGTGGCCATGTACTGCTCGCCTGTGTATCGGCTGGGGACATCTCTGCGCTGCTGATCAGCCTCCTCTTGGGATGGTTTCCTGCTGGCTCCGCTGTGAACGGGACTCTCGCTGCTGTGTTGGATCCGCTTTGGACTGGACTCTTGCGACTGTGTTGGATCCATTATGGATTGATCTTTCACAGTATCGTGTTCTCATAGTCATCATTGTCACCGACGTCCCACTGGGTCATTATTGTCACCGATGTCCCACTGGGTGTGAGTTTTCCTTGCCCTTATGTGGGCCTACCGAGGATGTCGTAGTGGTTTGTGCAGCCCTTTGAGACACTAGTGATTTAGGGCTATATAAGTAAACATTGATTGATTGATTGATTGATATTCAGTGTTAATATATATATATATATATATATATATATATATATATATATATATATATATATATACATATGGCTCTCACGGAAATACTGTAAAAAATATTTGGCTTGTATGGCTCTCCCAGCCAAAAAGGTTCCCGACCCCTGATCTAAAGTAAAAGTACTCCCTATAGACAGAGATAAAGGAATATACCAGTGGGGTCCAACATTGAAGGAGGCGGGGCCCACTTTGATACATTTTGTACGTTAAAGATACTAAAACCGATACAATGTGGTTCAATCAACATATGCTTACTCTAAAATCCTCTTTCAGGGCTCAGTCTTACTTTCATGCTTTGACGGCATCCTGATTAAGTTCCGCACAGCAACACAAGTCACTGCTCTTCACCAAACACCTCCATTTGTGCCTTCAACCATCAGCTGGAAGTAAGGGTCTGTGCACACTAAGTCGAAGTGAGGCGGACCCTGAAAGCTCTCAAGGGTTGACTTCACCCTTTGTTGGTCAGAGCTGGAAATCAACACCAAAGACCCACCCCCACATAACCTTGTTTTCACATTTAAACACTCACCGGTCCTCTGTGTGGCATAGAGGATGACGAGGGCCATGATGACGATGAAGAATAAGGAGACAACCGTGGTTAGGCCGATCTCCAGGGAGGTCCAGTGGGGTTTCTTGGCCGACTTGCGGGGGGTGTTGTCGGTCATTGTCATTGGGTCTCCTTCTGCTGATAACTGTATGGAATCACCTGAAGAATATTATTCAACAATGTTAGTCATATGCTTTGACTTTATTTGAGGGAAAGCTTGTCAGTAAGTTTTAAAACCAATTTTACACAAATATGATTGTCAGTCCCCAAAAGGTTCTGTACCAATTTTTGTAGTGATTTGGCCAATCACCCTTAAGATACAATGGGTGTTGTGCGAGAAATTTCTAATCAGTTCAATTGATCGGATCAAACTTTAGGCTTTAATAACAATGCCACCACGTGATACATGTTTTGACTAGTGCGAGCAATAACGGCTAATCTTTTGGTTAGTCAACTAATCTAAACAACTAATTACATGCAAATGTAATCATTTAACGCGGTGTTTTTCAACCTCTTTTGAGCCAAGGCACATTTTTTGCGTTGAAAAAATCCGGTGGCACACCACCAGAAGAAATCATTTAGAAACAAAACTCACTAGACAATAAAAAGTCGTTATCGCAATTGTTGGGTATGACTTTAAACCATGACCAACCATGCATCATGATAGCTCTTGTCTCAAAGTAGGTGAAGTGTCACCACCTGTCACATCACGCCATGACTTATTTGGAGGTTTTTGGTGTTTTCCTGTGTGTAGTGTTTTAGTTCTTGTCTTGCACTCCTATTTTGCTGGCATTTTCTCTTTTTTTGATATTTTCCTGTAGCAGTTTCATACCTTCTTTTGAGCGATATTTCCCGCATCTACTTTGTTTTAGCAGTCAAGAATATTTCAGTTGTTTTTATCCTTCTTTGTGTGGACATTGTTGATTGTCATGTCATGTTGGAAGTCTTTGCTGTCGTCCAGCATTCTGTTTTAGTTTACTTTGCAGCCAGTTCGGTTTTAGTTTCGTTCTGCATAGCCATCCCTAAGCTTCAATGCCTTTTCTTAGGGGCACTCACCTTTTGTTTATTTTTGGTTTAAGTATTAGACACCTTTTTACCTCCACGCTGCCTCCCGCTGTTTCCAACATCTACAAAGCAATTAGCTACTAGCTGCCACCTACTGATATGGAACAGTATTACACGGTTATTCTGCCGAGCTCTAGACAGTACAGACACTCAATAACAACACATAATTTGCAGACTATGATTACTGGTTTGCAAAAAATATTTTCAACCCAAATAGGTGAAATTAGATCATCTCCCACGGCACACTAGACTGTATCTCACTCCGCGGCACAGTGGTTTAAAAACACTGATTTAGCGCTCGCACTGTGATCTCTCAAGCCTGAAATTGTTTGCTTAAGTTTGTGCATAGGTATTTAGCACGTTTGAAAGCAATGTGGTAGAGATATAACTGTTACCATTGTAATGATAAACTGCGGTAAAATTCTGACATTTACTTTTACCCCTCCAAATTTTAATTATTGTGAAAAAAAAATTACTACTCCCAAAATGATACTGCTCATTTCCTGGAGAAGCAGCTAGCGCGCTAATGGCTGGCTGGCTTAAATGCTAACATGAATGCAGGACACATTAACGTCTTTACCCATCACAAACGCCATAGATAAATATATTTAAATACTCCCCAAAAATATTTTGGCTTTTAAAAAGCCAGACCAATATTTAATGTTCATTCTGGGAAGAAAGTATATTGTGTGTCGATCTATATTTATAATAAAAATAAGAACCTGTTCAAAAGATTCCAACATGTGTATCAGTACTTTTTGAGCACATTTAACAAAACCGTGATTAGAGTAAGAATTTTTCTGACAATATTTAATATAAATAGACTCCCTTTTTAGACCAGTTGATCTGCCGTTTCTTTCTTTTTCTCCTATGTCCCACTCTCCCTTGTGGAGGGGGTCCGGTCCAATCCGGTGGCCATGTACTGCTTGCCTGTGTATCGGCTGGGGACATCTCTGCGCTGCTGATCCGCCTCCGCTTGGGATGTTTTCCTGCTGGCTCCGCTGTGAACGGGACTCTCGCTGCTGTGTTGGATCGCTTTGGACTGGACTCTTGCGACTGTGTTGGATCCACTTTGGACTGGACTCTTGCGACTGTGTTGGATCCATTATGGATTGAACTTTCACAGTATCATGTTAGACCCGCTCGACATCCATTGCTTTCCTCCTCTCCAAGGTTCTCATAGTCATCATTGTCACCGACGTCCCACTGGGTCATCATTGTCACCGACGTCCCACTGGGTGTGAGTTTTTCCTTGCCCTTATGTGGGCCTACCGAGGATGTCGTAGTGGTTTGTGCAGCCCTTTGAGACACTAGTGATTTAGGGCTATATAAGTAAACATTGATTGATTGATTGATTGATAAAATTTGCATAACATTACAACCTTAACACGTGCAAACTTGCACAGTTACGCACAAATGGATATATAAAAAGGACATCAATGCAATGATAGATGATGGGGAGATTATCCTCTGAATGTGTGTGTGTGTGTGTGTGTGTGTGTGTGCGTGTGTGTGCGTGCGTGCAAGTGTGCATGTGTGTGTCAACATGTTTGGACTGTAGGAAAATCAAATAAAAACATTAGACACATTGTCTATTCAGCAATCACATTTTTTATTATTAGAACTGCTAGATGACTTAAGGGGCTGATTAAAAAAAAATTATTCATTTTGATGTCTGTTAGCATTTTTTAATGGCTTTTACTTTTTTCAGTGGTGAAAAAAATGTTTTCCTCTGGATCATCCTAGCGCCCATGTGTCAAAGTCAAGGCCCGTTTGCCAGATCCGGCCCTAGAATTAATTATCTATGATACACTATATTGCCAAAATTATTTGGCCACCCATCTAAATGATCAGATTCAGGTGTCCTAATCACTTGCCCTGGCCACAGGTGTATAAAATCAAGCTCTTAGGCATGAAGACTGTTTCTACAAACAGTTGTGAAAGAATGGGCCGCTCTCAGGAGCTCAGTGATTTCCAACGTGGAACTGTCATAGGACCTGTGCAACAAATCAAGTCAGGAAATGTCCTCGCTCCTAAATATTCGAAAGTCAACTGTTGGCTTTATTATAAGAAAATGAAATATTTTGGGAACAACAGCAACTCGGCCACAAAATGGTAGGCCACGTAAACTGACAGAGAGGGGTTAGCGGATGCTGAAGTGCATAGTGCAAAGACTTTCTGCACAGTCAGTTGCTACAGAGCTCCAAACTTAATGTGACTTTCCAATTAGCCCACGTAAAGTATGCAGAGAGCTTCATGGAATGGGTTTCCATGGCCGAGCAGCTGCATCTAAGCCACATGGATGGCCATACATCACCAAGTCCAATGCAAAGCGTCGGATGCAGTGGTGTCAAGCACATCGCCACTGGACTCTCAAGCAGTGGAGACGCCTTCTCTGGAGTGATGAATCACGTTTTTCCATGCAATCTGATGAACGAGTTCGGGTTTGGAGGTTGCCAGGAGAACGGTATATTTCGGACTGCATTTTGCCAAGTGTGAAATTTGGTGGAGGATGAATTATGGCGTGGGGTTGTTTTTCAGGATTTGGGCTTGACTCTTAGTTCCAGTGAAATGAACTTTGAATGCTCCAAGAAAACCAAAACATTTTGGACAATTTCATTCACCCAACCTTGTGGGAACATTTTGGAGCGGGTCCCTTTCTCTTCCGACATGACTGTGGACCAGTGCACAAAGCAAGGGCCATAAAGACATGGATGACAGAGTCTGGTGTGGATGAACTTGACTGGCCTGCACAGAGTCCGGACCTGAACCCGATAGAACACCTTTGGGATGAATTAGAACAGAGACTGAGAGCCAGGCCTTATCGACCAACATTAGTGTGTGACCTCCCCAATGCGCTTTTGGAAGAATGGTCGAATATTCCTATAAACACACTCCGCAACCTTGTGGACAGCCTTCACAGAAGAGCTGAAGCTGTAATAGCTGTAAAAGGTGGACCGAAATCATATTGAACCCAATGGGTTAGGAATAGGATGACACTTCAAGTTCATATGTGAGTCAAGGCAGGTGCCCAAATACCTGCCTTGCAATGTAGTGTATTTAATTAGTATTAGAACCGGTCCACAGGCCACAGCCGCCTGCTGCTGTTTCGCACGCACCAATATATCCATCAGTGTTGGTGCTAGGAATTTTCAAAATGGGTTACCCCATTAAGTCATAAAAAGGGGGTCCCACAGTATACTTTATATTTGGGTTCCCACTTTTTTGGAAGCGTTTTGAAAACAAATGATAAATGTATGCATTATACTGTTATATCTCACATTCTGTATTGTGTTTTGGAAAACGGCTGTCATAAACGTTACTTAATTCATTAAAGAAAATAATACAAAAGAAAACAATTGTTTATGCATATGTAAATGTTATCAGTTATGAACATTCATTCATTTTCTTCTTTCCTTTACGGATCTAACCTTTACCGCTGCTGGTATTTTTTTCTATATTTTTATTGTAATATTTTCAGAATGTGTTTGTTCTATTTTTGGCCAAAGTAAGAGAAAGAAAACAATCTGAAGTCGTCTTTTTTATGATTTTAATAGATTTTAATTCATTTTCCTCCATGCAAACACTGAGCTAAAAGGAGTTTGACACTCCTGTCCGAGCGCACCACCGCATCGATTATAGTTACGAATCTTCCAGACAACGTTGGACCATGATGTCATAGATGCACAATTTTGTAGTTCGTACACTCAATGTTGCCTTTTTTGGGGGGATCTTAGTAATTAGGCCCCGAGTCACTCATTTCTAGCCTTTCTGCAGCAAAGAGAAGCATTTTATTTTAGTTCACATAAAAGTTAATTTTCTACTTTAACATTTTACCAAGATGCTCACATATATTTTTGTGTGCGGTTGTAACAAGTAACAAACAAGTCCATTTGCCCATGTTCAATTCCACGCGATCTCAAATAAACAATCTCACACCAAAGTGTGATATCACTTTGAAAGTGAGAGACACCATTAAATTCAAGAAAGAACTTGTAGTAAAGAACAAACATGAGGTTTGTGTGGCTTTCCACTCCAGTCCTCCATTTCACTCATTGCCTTGTTAACCAAAAAAACTCTTTAGTAAAAGTGATGTTAAGTGTTCATTAATATACAAAACCCAAAACCAGTGAAGTTGGCACTTTGTGTAAATGGTAAATAAAACCAAATACAATTATTTGCTAATCCTTTTCAACCTCTATTAATTTCAGTACACTGTATAGACAAGATATTTAACATTTAAAATGGTAAACTTTGTTATTTTTTGTATATATTAGTTGATTTGGAATTTGATGCCTGCAACATGTTTCAAAAAAGCGGGCACAAGTGGAAAAAAAGTGAAGTGAAGTTGGCACGTTTTGTAAATCGTAAATGAAAACAGAATACAATGATTTGTAAATCCTTTTCAACTTATATTCAATTGAATAGACTGCAAAGACAAGATACTTAACGTTTGAACTGGAAAATGTTATTTTTTTGCAAATATTAGCTCATTTGGAATTTGATGCCTGCAACATGTTTCAAAAAAGCTGGCACATATGGCAAAAAAAGACTGAGAAAATTGAGGAATGCTCATTAAACACTTATTTGGAACATCCTACGGATGAACAGGCTAATTGGGAACAGATGGGTGCCATGATTTGGTATAAAGGCAATTTTTCATGAAATGCTCAGTCATTCAGAAACAAGGTTGGGGCGAGGGTCACCACTTTGTACACAAATGCCTATGCAAATTGTCGAACAGTTTAAGAACAAGATTACTCAACAAGCCATTCCAAGGAATTTCACCATCTACGGTCAGTAATATCATCAAAAGTTTCAGAGAATCTAGAGAAATCACAGCATGTAACATTGAATGTCCGTGATCTGGAAACCCTCAGGCAGTACTGCATCAAAAAGTGACATCTGTGGGATATCACCACATGGGCTCAGGAACATTTCAGAAAACCACGGTCAGTAACTACATTTTGTCGCTACATCTGGAAGTGCAAGTTAAAACTCTACTATGCAAAGCAAAAGCCTTTTTTTCAACAACACCCAGAAACGCCGTCGGCTTTGCTGGGCTTGAGCAACGGAGACCCCAGACTGTTGAACAACTTAAGCTTCTACATCAAGCAAGCATGGGAAAGAATTCCACCTGAAAAGCTTCAAAAATTGGTCTCCTCAGTTCCCAAACCTTTACTGAGTGTTGTGAAAAGGAAAGGCCATGTTACACAGTGGTAAAAACGCCCCATGTGCCAACTTTTTTGCAATATGTTGTTGCCATTAAATTATAAGTTAAAGATTATTTGCAAAAAAAAAAAAAGTTTTTCAGTTTGAACATTAAATATCTTGTCTTTGCAGTCAATTCAATTGAATATACGTTGAAAAGGATTTGCAAATCATTGCTTTCTGTTTTTATTTACGAATTACACAACATGCCAACTTCACTGGTTTGGGGTTTTGTAAATTAGTTGCCATTTATTTGTATTTAGCATAGTTTTTTCCATGTAACACTATACAGGGCCGCAGCCATCGATTATTTTATTAATCGAGTAATCAATTAATTTCTTCGATTATTTGAGTATTCTGACAGAACACTTCTATGTGTATTTTAGGGGAAATAGTTGAAACAAAAATAAACATTCTGCTTGTCCTAACCTTCCTTATTTTTGCACATCATTAACATTGAAATTGCATTTTTAACATCTGTGTATTAATATAAATGTAAACTAATGATGGCACCCACACATCACCGCTCTCATGTGCTTTCCATTGCAACAACTGTGCAGAAACGTGTAAGTTATGTTCCGGCCACTCAATGCGATCCAGATTTGATCAACTTTCACTCAAACTATGAATTGAAGTAAGATCATATTACCGTATTTTCTGGACCACAGGGCGCACCGGATTATAAGGAGCACTGCCAATGAGCGGGACTATTTAGGTCTTTTTTTTAATACAAAAAACGGATTATAGGGCACGTTAAAGGAATCATATTATGATATTTTTTTCTAAATGTAAAATACTTCCTTGTGGTCTACATAACATGTGATGGTGGTTCTTTGGTCAAAATGTTGCATAGATCATCTTCAAGCCGCTTTCTGACCGTCGCTTCAGGATGCGCCGTTTTGTGGGCAGTCTTATTTACGTGGCTCACCTTCAGCAGCGTCTTCTTTCCGTCATCTCTGTTGTAGCGGTGTAGCGTGCAAGGATGGGAGTGGAAGAAGTGTCAAAAAATGGAGCTAACTGTTTAGATGACATTCAGACTTTACTTTAATCAGTAACGGAGGAGCATCTCCTCATCAGTGGCTCCTCATGCAACAACAATTCCGGAATTGTGTCCCGTGAAAACCGTCCGACCAGAACTCTCTAATAACTAAAGTTCCTTGGGAGAATAATGTAAACTCACTGCACCGGTTTGTTTTAGCGCGTTCATGGCGAATTTACTGACATATATAAGTACTTTACACTACTCTATATTACAAAGGGCAATAGCGGAGGATGAATGTCCCATAATAAGAAGATAGTGGAAAAGAAGAAGCTTATCGACTACAAAGGTGGATACGCGTAATTTTTTAGGACTTATGCAGATCTCAAATACAGATCAGCAGATACCAGAAGGTAAGAAAAGTTGCTTTTGCATTAAATTGCGACACAAAACACCAGATAATGTCTTATCTTATACACACACCATAATCATACTTGTATGTATAATGCACCCACAATCTGTCAAGCGATGCGGCTTCGTAGCAAACCAAAGTCGTACTAAAACATGTGGATATATATTTGGGAATTTTCCTTGCCCTTATGTGGGCTTACCGAGGATGTTGTAGTGGTTTGTGTTGTGGTTTGTGCATCCCTTTGAGACACTAGTGATTCAGGGCTATATAAGTAAACATTTATTGATTGATCGATTTGAGCGCCATGTGCAATGTTCTATATTTTCAATGGAAAATATAAAATGTTGATGTAGTTTACTTGAGACATACTGACATCATATTGCAGTCTACACGTACATACATCTCTTATGTTTGACTATCTTCTACTGGTCACAATCATCTTTACACCATGTACCAAATAAAATCGATTTGAGGTCGGTAGGCAAAACCAGAATTATTCCGTACAATAGGTGCACCGGGTTATGTGTTTCCCTCTTGTTTTCATGTGTTATTATATTTTCTTGCCTTTTGGTCCGGGACCCTTTGGGACTGTGTGACAAGGGGTGGCACTTTCGTGACCTCTGTGGTGCTTTTTTTGTGGACTTCTGGATCTGCCTCCTGGGAGCCTTTTGGCCATGGAGACCAGCTGCTGGGTGTCTGCCACACCGGAGTCGGTTTGGAGGGACTGGAGGAGATGCGGATGAAGGGACAGGGCAGCGGAGCTAGAACTGAGCGCTGGGACGGAGAGGCTTCGCTGTGTCTTGGCTGGGTGAGCCGGTGTCGGACACCTCAGGCCCCTTGGACGTATCCTCGGTCATCCATGCGGACTGGACACTGGCCGTGAGTGGAGTCGGCTGTCTTGGTTGCTTCGTTGGGTCTGCTCCTGTCCTGTCTCCCTCCACCCCAGCGGGCTTTGGCGTGGAACACCGCAGAGGCCACCACAGTGGATATGTTTATTTTACTTTTTATTCATAGCTGTATGTAGAAGAGTCTGGTTCTATCTGCTGCTTTAATGTCTTTAATGTCCTCTGTGTTCTTTGATTTTTGATGTTTCCCTCTTACACACATGTAAGAAGGATGTGTTCTATGGCTATGAGTTGTTTTTTTCCCTTGGCCTCAGTCTGCACCCCCTCTCCAGGGCCCAGGCTAAGACCGATTTTTTTAGCTTATTTTAATCTTCTATTTCTTTCTCCAATCCCCCCCCCCCCCCCTCCCCTGTTTACCTGTATCTCATCGTTTAAGGGGCGCTGGAAGCCGGCAGACCCGTCAGCGATCCTGTTCTGTCTCCCTGTAATGTTTGTCTGATCTTGAATGGGATTGTGCTGAAAATTTTAATTTTCCTGAAGGAACTCTCCTGGTGGAATAAATAAAGTACTATCTAATCTAATCTAATCTAGTCACGTCCCTGTCCTCAGCCTCACACCTGTTTGTCACTAATGATCATAGCTGCTATTTAAGCCAATCTTTTTCCGTCTTCGTCCTGGCATTTCCACACCTATCCATGCTCCACCTCCTTCATGTCCTCGAACACCTTGCTATCCATGCCCCTTGTTTCGTTCCAAGTAAGTTTTGTATTTATGCCTCAGTGCAAGTATTGTTTTTTTATGCCACAGTGCAAGCTTTTGTTTCATGTCTTTAGTCATGCCATTGTGCTAGTTTTGTTTTGAGTAGTTTATTATCCGCCATTGAGCGCGTCTTTGTTTTCCCTGTTTTTGTATTTAGTGTGTAAAAAATAAAAAGATGTACCTTAATTCACGCCTAGCTCGTTCCAAATTCCCTCTGCGTGGAAGAAAGAACCCAAATCCAAGTCACAGTTTGACATTAACTCAGCAGCCAATATTGGCAGTAAAACATCGTTTTCGCAATTGTTGGATATGAATTCAAACCATAACCAAGCATGCATCACTATTGCCCTTGTCTCAAAATAGGTGTGCTGTCACGACCTGTCACATCACACTGTGACTTGTTTTGAGTTTTCTGGTGTTTTCCTGTGTGTAGTCTTGTCTTGCACTCCTATTTTGTTGTTGATTGTCATGTACGGATGTACTTTGTGGACGCCGTTTGCTCCACACGCTGTAAGTCTTTGCTGTTCAGCATTCTGTTTTTTTTTACGTTGCAGCCAGTTCAGTTTGAATTTTGTTTTGCATAGCCATCCCTGAGCGTTGATGCCTTTTTGTTTATTTCTGGTTTAAGCATTAGATATATTTTTACCTGCACACTGCCTCTCGCTGTCATCTGCATATTGTGATCACGACAAACCATGTTCCGACATCTACAAAGCAATTAGCTATCTGCTGTCATCTACTGATATGGAAGAGTATTACACGGTTACTCTGCCAATCTCTAGACAGTACAGGCACTCAACAACGGCACATTTGCGGATTATAATTACTGGTTTGCAAATAATATTTTTAACCCAACTAGGTCAAATTACATAATCTCCCGCGGCACACCAGAAACAGTCTGGTTTGCAAACCAGTACACGAATGTGCCGCGGCACAGTGGTTGAAAAACACTGGTCTAACCTTTTAGAACAGATTAGTAACCCAAGTCAAAGTACAATACCGCTGCATACTGAATTCTTAGGTAAAAAGTTAACACACGTTACAGGGATGCGTACAGAGTTATTTCTTAAAAGGTGCCATGAAAACAAAAAGTTCACACAGTTTAATTCCTTACCCTCACGTGGCAAAGAAATAAGACAGTGGGAAAAAAAACAAGTTTCCTCCGGCGCGCACTAAATAGCTTTGTTTTCCCTGTCTGGGACCAAACTGAGAACTTTAAAAAGTTCATGCAACATCTCTTGAAGGCAATTAATCCTTAATCCCTCAACACATACTCGCGCAATCGCTGCACACACACAGGCCTTAAAGCCATGCTTTCTCTCTCCTATTTGCTCACTCACTCTCCCGTGGACTTTCTCTCTCTCTTTCATACAAACACACACGCCCGTACACACTTTTACAAGGCCGTGTGATGAGGACCCTGTGTGCACATGGGTAGGTCTCTCCGTGTGTTTGCAGGGATGGGAGCACATAACCAAAAAACAAAGCCTCATAGTTCCCTTTGAATGAACACACACACTCACACACTCACACACACACACGTACTGTAGTATCAAACAGAGCAGATTTGAAATCCTATTCAACATTGCTGCTTCTTTAATGAAATGCGAATATCAGTATTCTCCTTCTTGTACTTTCACTGCGTAACTATGTTTTATTATGTTTGTTATGTACATTTTTAGCTCACGTCTCCGACGTTTGCATGCGAAAATACAGTGGAACCTCCGTTAACGAATGCCTCTTTGTGCGTCCTTTTCGGTTCACATCGCGCAAAATATGCCATCCTGTAGTCCAGTGGTTCTCAACCTTTTTTCATTAATGTACCCCCTGTGAACATTTTTTTAATTCAAGTACCCCCTAATCAGAGCAAAGCATTTTTGGTTGGAAAAAAAGAGATAAAGAAGCAAAATACAGCACTATGTCATCAGTTTTTGATTCATTAAATTGTATAACAGTGCAAAATATTGCTCATTTGTAGTGGTCTTTCTTGCACTATTTGGAAAAAAAGATATAAAAACAACAAAACTTGTTGAAAAATAAACAACTGATTAAATTATAAATAAAGATTTCTACACATAGAAGTAATCATCAACTTAAAGTGTCCTCTTTATTCATGAACTTAATTCTAAAAATGTCTTCACAAAAAAAGAAATCTTTAACATCAATATTTTTGGAACATGTCCACAAAAAAATCTAGCTGTCAACACTGAATATTGCATTGTTGCATTTCTTTTCACAGTTTATGAACCTAGATTCATATTTTGTTGAAGTGTTGTTCAATAAATAGATTTATAAAGTATTTTTGAATTGTTGCTATTTTTAAAACATTTTTTAAAAATCTCACGTACCCCTTGGCATACCTTCAAGTACCCCCAGGGGTACGAGTACCCCCATTTGAGAACCGCTGCTGTTTTTTATTTCCACAATTTTCGTACTTTACGCTGGTCGAAACTAGTGTTGTAACGCTGCCAATATTTTGGAACCGGTACTAAAATTATTTCGATACTTTTCTAAATGAAGGGTACCACAAAAAATGGCATGATTGGCTTTATTTTAACCAATAATCTTACGGTACATTAAACATTTGTTTTTTATTACAGTCAAGTCTGTAAACAAAACAGTGAACATACTAGACTACTTCTCTTTTAGTAGTAAGTAGACAAACAAAGGCTCCTAATTAGTCTGCTGACGTATACAGTAACATAATGTGTCATTTATCATTGTATTATTTTGTCAAAATTATAATGGACAAGTAATAGAAAATTAATTATTAATGTACTTCTTTATTTACTGTTAATATCTGCTGACTTTCTCTTTTAACATGTTCTAGCTACACTTCTGTTAAAATGTAACAATCACTTCTGTTGTTTGATACTTTACATTAGTTTTGGACGATACCACAAATTTGGGTATCAATCCGATACCATGTAGTTACAGGTTCATACATTGGTCGTATTCAAAGTCCTCATGTGTCCAGGGACATACATTATTTCCTGAGTTTATAAACATAATATAAATTTTAAAAAATATATATATGTTGTGATGCCAAAAAATATCGACGTAATCATAGTAGTATCGATTAGATACGTGCCTGTACTTGATATCTTTACAGTGGATGTCAGGTATAGATTCACCAATGGCCTTTTTTTACTTTTTGATGCCGGTGAGCTATGGCAGTGGTCCCCAACCTTTTTGTAGCTGTGAAGCGTTGTCCGTTTTTTTTTTTTTGTTATTTTTTTTCTTTTGTCATGAAAAAGGGAGTTTTTTTGGGTTGGTGCAATAATTGAAAGTATATCTTGTGTTTTTATGTTAATTTAATAAAAAAATAAAAAATAAAAAAAATTACAAAAAAAAAATATATATATAAAAAATTCTTCTTCCGCCCGGTACCAATCGAGCCTGTGGTTCGGGACCACTGAGCTACGGTGTGTAGTGAAGCATGTGTAGCTATTCCTCGTCCTGCTGGGATGATACTTGTAAGAAACGTACATTATTTTTCGCCATGGAGGCGAGGATTAGTGATTTAGAAGTAACTAAAACACTGCCGACGGAGGATGGACGTTAGCCGTTAGCTAGCTAGCCAAGTCTTAAAGCACCCCTTCCTGAGGTCATTTCAGTGTTATAACTTCACCTTTATCTTTAGTTTTTAAGCCAAAATGCGTCTGGTATCCCTTTTCCGT
This sequence comes from Nerophis ophidion, assembly GCF_033978795.1. Classification (NCBI taxonomy): domain Eukaryota; kingdom Metazoa; phylum Chordata; class Actinopteri; order Syngnathiformes; family Syngnathidae; genus Nerophis; species Nerophis ophidion. The sequence goes on along the minus strand of NC_084628.1, from coordinate 33,545,801 downwards.
CTACATACTGTCTGCTTGTAAGTAGCATGTGCGTGCGTGCTGCCGAACATGCTCCTCTGCTCGTAAAACCAGCAATGCAGTTTGGGGGGTTGGGGGGTTGCGGGACCGGTACGTTTCAGAGATGGCATAGTACCGAAAATGATTCATTAGTATAGCGGTACTATACTAATACCAGTATACAAACCCTGTTTCCATATGAGTTGGGAAATTGTGTTAGATGTAAATATAAACGGAATACAATGATTTGCAAATCATTTTCAACCCATATTCAGTTGAATATGCTACAAAGACAACATATTTGATGTTCAAACTGATAAACATTTTTTTTTTGCAAATAATCATTAACTTTAGAATTTGATGCCAGCAACACGTGACAAAGAAGTTGGGAAAGGTGGCAATAAATACTGATAAAGTTGAGGGAATGCTCATCAAACACTTATTTGGAACATCCCACAGGTGTGCAGGCTAATTGGGAACAGGTGGTGCCATGATTGGGTATAAAAACAGCTTCCCAAAAAATGCTCAATCTTTCACAAGAAAGAATGGGGCAAGGTACAAAATTTTGTCCACAACTCACGCAGTTGTGGACAAAAAGTTCAAGAACAACGTTTCTCAAAGTGCAATTGCAAGAAATCTAGGGATTTCAACATCTACAGTCCATCCATCCATCCATTTTCTACCGCTTATTCCCTTTTGGGGTCGCGGGGGGCGCTGGCGCCTATCTCAGCTACAATCGGGCAGAAGGCGGGGTACACCCTGGACAAGTCGCCACCTCATCGCAGGGCATCTACAGTCCATAATATCCTCAAAAGGTTCAGAGAATCTGGAAAAATCACTCCACGTAAGCGGCATGGCCAGAAACCAACATTGAATGACCGTGACCTTCAATCCCTCAGATGGCACTGTGTGTCAAAAAGCGACATCAATTTTTAAAGGATATCACCACATGGGCTCAGGAACACTTCAGAAAACTACTGTCACTAAATACAGTTTGTCGCTACATCTGTAAGTGCAAATTAAAGCTCTACTATGCAAAGCGAAAGCCATTTATCAACAACATCCACAAACGACGCCGGCTTCTCTGGGCCCGAGATCATCTAAGATGAACTGGTGCAAAGTGGAAAAGTGTTCTGTGGCTTGCCGAGTCCACATTTCAAATTTTTTTTGGAAGTATTCGACATCGAGTCATCGGGACCAAAGGGGAAGCGAACCATCCACACTGTTATCGACACAAAGTTCAAAAGCCAGCATCTGTGAAGGTATGGGGGTGCATTAGTGCCCAAGGCATGGGTAACTTACACATCCGTAAAGGCACCATTAATGCTCAAAGGTACATACAGGTTTTGGAACAACATATGCTGCCATCTAAGCGCCATCTTTTTCATGGACGCCCCTGCTTATTTCAGCAAGACAATGCCAAGCCACATTCAGCACGTGTTACAAAAGCATGGCTTCGTAAAAAAAAAGTGCAGGTACTTTCCTGGCCCGCCTGCAGTCCAGACCTGTCTCTCATCGAAAATGTGTGGCGCATTATGAAGCGTAGAATACGACAGCGGAGACCCCGGACTGAAGCTCTACATATAACAAGAATGAGAAAGAATTCCACTTTCAAAGCTTCGACAATTAGTTTCCTCAGTTCCCAAAAGTTTATGTTGTTAAAAGAAAAGGTGATGTAACACAGTGGTGAACATGCCCTTTTTTAACTACTTTGGCACGTGTTGCAGCCATGAAACTCAAAGTTAATTATTATTTGCAACAAAAAAAAAAAGTTCATGAGTTTGAACATCAAATATCTTGTCTTTGTAGTGCATTCAATTGAATATGGGTTAAAAATGATTTGCAAATCGATGTATTCTGTTTTTATTGACCTCTAACACAATTTCCCAACTCAAATGGAAACGGGGTTTGTACAACCCTAGTTGGAGGCAATCTTAGAGATCACTTTGTGTGAAAAGAAATCTTCAAATCGTCCAAACTCTGGGTTTCCAGGCAACCGTTTTGAGCTAGCATCTTAGCTAGTTAGCCTGTGGCACCTTCAGTTTGAGGATGTTATTAGGGGAGGGAGATTTGCTCTGCAGCAAGCCTCTTTAGTTGTGATGAGACGGAAAAAGATGCCACGTTGGATCTTTTTTACAGCGAAGGTGAAAGCACTACCGGGACACATGCTTATGAAGCAGGGTTTCCTGTAGCGCTTTGTTGTTAAGGCGGCCGCCTTAACAAAAAAGAGCCACCGCCTAAACTAGTCTCAAAAAATATATATATATACATATATATATATATATATATATATATATATCTTTTTTTTTTATATATATATATATATATTTTTTTTTTTTTTGTTGTCCTTTCCAGCGTCTAAGGAAAATCATATAGTTGATGTAGATGCCCATATCGGCTGTTCAGATTTACTTTACAAATGAGTACTGTAGGATACTTCTTTTGTTGCCTATTTGTATTTGACTTTATTACATATATTTATATTATCATTTGGTGCTAAACTAAAGTGTTAACAAGCTGCTACGCTTCGTTCTGCTTCTGCCTCTGTCAGTACGTCCCTGCAGCACCCAGCATTGGTCCCACCCACACAACCATCTGATTGGTTAGACGCAGAGCGGTAACAGCCAATCAGCATGCTTATTCAGAGCGCATGTAACAGCCAATCAGCAGTGCGTATTCAGAGCGGTAACAGCCAATCCGCAGTGAGTATTCAGAGCGCATGGAGTCAGTGCTCACGGCAAAGGCAGGCAGAGAGGAGAGACTGTGTAGGTTAGCAAAAAGGTGTTTAACATGTGAGAATAATGCAGCGTACTCTCCCCAAATTATAATAAACACCTCCAAGTCAACTACTAGTAACATCATTGTGAGCCCGTTGACGTTCTAGAAATATAAGCGGCAGCTCAGCTTGCTCGCAGTCCTTGAGGTGAAGGCTAATTAGCTTTTAGCGTAATGTTAGCTCATTGTGCAGTGTGTGCATGCGTGCGTGCATGTGTGTTACGGACATCAAAGCCCTGTCTGTCTGAGAGAAAGACCAGCATTATTGACCTACAGTAAACAAAAAGTTATTTCACTTTAACTTTTTCTGTGTTGAAGCAGCAAAAAAGGACATTATGTTAAATGAAGAGTTTCTGTCTCTGATAGTTGATATAATAATGTAACTGCATCATTAAGCCTACATGAACTCCATGGTGTTCAAGGATGAATAGTCTCTCCTATTGTGATTGTAGTATTGTTTTCATTAATCATTAGTAATTTAGCAGCCTAGTTTTGAATGGCAGGGTCCCTGCTATCATATGTTGATAAAAATATAACATTTACATAATAAAAATCAACTACAGGCTTCCCAAATGCTGCAATGCTGTGATAGTTTAAGCATGATGAGTTGAGCATATGTCATCATGTAGCCCCACGTTTAACTCTTTTTTTTTTCAAACACTTATTGCAAACGCTTATTTACAGTAAGTCATTAATTTGACTTATTATTTTAGTCATTTTGTCTTAGTAAGTCAATATTTACTAAGTCAAAACAATGATATACTTAGTATCACAGGTAACTATGATTGTTTTGTTTTTTGCTTTTACTTAACGGAAAAAAATCTAGCTATAAGCCATTCAGCATACGGCGCGGAAAGCACAACCGTCTTACTAACTAACTAACAAATATTGTGGGGGAAACACTGTGAAGGATTACCTACTAATGAATCATATTCTGTACTATACCCCCTCTAAATCATTTATTTTCTACCAGTTGTCCTTAATAATGTTGACAAAATAATAGAATGGAGAATGAAACAATATGATATTGCATATGTCGGCAGACTAAATTAGGAGCCTTTGTTTGCTTACTTACAAATAAAAGACAAGTTGTCTAGTATGTTCACTATTTTATTTAGGGACAAACTTGCAATAATAAACATATGTTCAATGTACCGTAAGATATTTTGTTAAAATAAATCCAATAATGCCATTTTTTGTGATCCCCTTTATTTAGAAAAATATCAAAGTATCGAAATACATTTTGGTACCGGTACCAAAATATTGGGAGTGGGAGAACACTACCTCACACAGCCAGATTGTGCCACCATAAGCTGATTGTGTGAAGCCACAGTTCGTTTATAATTTGGACACTCCTAAAGTGTTCAACAACAACGCCATGCACATTCCCTGTGTGTGTGTGTGCGTGCGTGCGTGCGTGCGTGCGTGCAGACATTTAAGCTTCCTCTGTAATGTTGTTGTGTTGGTTGGATAAAAAAAAGAATGTTGAGATTGCACCTACTTGCTATGTTGGTTCGATATAAATATATGTAATACATAAATATATGTAATATATATGTATGCCTAAGTATATGTGTATATATATATATATATATATATATATATATATATATATATATATATATATATATATTGGCAGACCGGGGTGCTGGTCCCTCTCTTTAAGAAGGGGGACCGGACGGAGGGTGTTTTCCAACTATCGTGGGATCACACTCCTCAGCCTCCCTGGTAAGGTTTATTCAGGTGTACTAGAGAGGAGGCTAAGCTGGATAGTCGAACCTCGGATTCAGGAGGAACAGTGTGGTTTTCGTCCTGGTCGTGGAACTGTGAACTAGGGTTCTTGAGGGTGCATGGGAGTTTGCCCAACCAGTCAACATGTGCTTTAAGGACTTGGAGAAAGCATTTGACCGTGTCTCTCGGGAAGTCCTGTGGGGAGTGCTCAGAGAGTGTGGGGTATCGGACTGTCTTATTGTGGCGGTCCGCTCCCTGTACAATCAGTGTCAGAGATTGGTCCGCATTGCCGGCAGTACGTCGGACACGTTTCCAGTGAAGGCTGCCCTTTGTCACCGATTCTGTTCATAACTTTTATGGACAGAATTTCTAGGCGCAGTCAAGGCGTTGAGGGGTTCCCGTTTGGTGGGCGTGGGATTAGGTCTCTGCTTTTTGCAGATGATGTGGTCCTGATGGCTTCATCTGGTCCGGATCGTCAGCTCTCACTGGATCGGTTCGCAGCAGAGTGTGAAGCGACCGGAATGAGAATCAATACCTCGAAGTCCAAGTCCATGGTTCTCTCCCGGAAAAGGATGGAGTGCCATCTCCGGGTTGGGGAGGAGACCCTGCCCCAAGTGGAGGAGTTCAAGTACCTAGGAGTCTTGTTCACGAGTGGGGGAAGAGTGGATCGTGAGATCGACGGGCGGGTTGGTGCGCCGTCTTACCGATCCGTTGTGGTGAAGAAGGAGCTGAACCGGAAGGCAAAGCTCTCAATTTACCGGTCGATTTACGTTCCCATCCTCACCTATGGTCATGAGCTTTGGGTCATGACCGAAAGGATAAGATCACGGGTACAAGCAGCCGGGAGGCGGGGCTCTCCCTTAGAGATAGGGTGAGAAGCTCTGTCATCCGGGAGGAACTAAAAGTAAAGCCGCTGCTCCTCCACATCGAGAGGAGCTGGATGAGGTGGTTCGGGCATCTGGTCAGGATGCCACCCGAACGCCTCCCGAGGGAGGTGTTTAGGGCACGTCCAACCGGTAGGAGGCCACGGGGAAGACCTAGGACACGTTGGGAAGACTACGTCTTCCGGCTGGCCTGGGAACGCCTCGGGATCCCCCTGGAAGAGCTAGACGAAGTGGCTGGGGAGAGGGAAGTCTGGGTTTCCCTGCTTAGGCTGCTGCCCCTGCGACTCGACCTCAGATAAGCGGAAGAAGATGGATGGATGGATATATATATATATATATATATATATATATATATATATATATATATATATATATATATATATATATATATATATATATATATGCATATATATATATATATATTAATATATATATATATATATATATATATATTAATATATATATATATTTATAAATATTAATTTATATATATATATATATTTATACATATATAAATATTTATACATATATTAGTGTTGGTTTGGCCATTTCATGCATACAAGCCTGTTTCGCAGGTTTCCCTGCTCTTGTATATGTACAGTATGTATGTATACATACAGTATATACGTTTTTTTTATTTACTATGATTTATGTATTTATATTTAGATTGATTCTTATGGGTAACTATGGTTCACTGTACAAAGTTTTCGGTCCGTGAACCATGTTCAAAAACCTATTAAGGGGTTCTTTGTATGTTTTTACAAGTTTTTATTTTTTCACTACCATATATTTTTTCAGTTATTGATCCAACTTTTTTACAGTTTTTCTGTTTTTCACTTCTCATCCATAGTGATGATCATTAATAAATGCAACAGGAGACTTTGTGTTTTGTCCTTCCTTTAACAGATGAATATGCCAGAAAAACAGGAAATTAAATCAAACATGCAACTTTGTGCAATCTTCCAGGGCGAGGCAGTGGTCAGAGCCTTCCTTTGGACATTATTTTCTTGTCTGGAGGCGAACACATCACAGTGACAGGCATCCCCCACGCTGCAATAAAACCACGGTGTACATCGCACATTGTTTACCGCCGCTGAATTTGATTCATTGCGTTCCAAGAAATGAAATGCAGTTGCAATGAAGTTTATACAAACAGACAAGTAAAAGATCCAGCAATAGAATGTGAGGAAAGGAAGGCAAGGACGGAGAGCAGGCGTCGGGTGAGGTGTAAAAACCAAGTGGGACCATGACAGGCCCCTAAATCACCTTTAAGTGGACTACCTCACACTGAGCTAAGGCATGCGAGGTATGGATCTTATGGGACATTTAGAGCATATCCGTCCATACTCATTACAAATGTTTTTACACACGTTGGCATAGAAATTGTACATAACCCTAAACCAGTGAAGTTGTCACGTGTAATTCGTAAATAAAAACAGAAAACAATGATTTGCAAATCCTTTTCAACCTATATTCAATTGAAATAGACTGCAAAGACAAGATATTTAATGTTCGAACTACGAAACATATTTTTTTTTTGCAAATGATCATTAACTTTAAAATTTAATGGCAGTAACACATTGCAAAAAAGTTGGCAAAGCGGCATTTTAACCACTGTATTACATGGCTTTTCCTTTTTAACAACACTCACACTCATTAAATGTTTGGGAACTGAGGAGACCAATTTTTGAAGCTTTTCAGGTGGAATTACTTCCCATTCTTTCTTGATGTACAGCTTAAGTTGTTCAACAGTCTGGGCTACAGGCAGGCCAGTCTAGTACCCGTGTTCTTTTACTACGAAGCCACGCTGTTGTAACACGTGTCTTGCTGAAATAAGCAGAGGTGTGAAAAAGACGCTGCTTGGATGGCAACATTTGTGGCTCCAAAACCTATATGTGCCTTTCAGCATTAATGATGCCTTCACAAGATAAAGAAGAGATGATTGTAGAGATAAAGAATAAAATGTGTAAGTTACCCATGCCTTGGGCACTAATACACTCCATACCATCACAGATGCTGGCTTTTGAACTTTACGCCTATAACAATCTAAGATGGACTGATGCAAAGTGGAAGAGTGTTCTGTGGTCTGACAAGTCCACATTTCAAATTGTTCTTTTCCAAAGAGGAAAAGAACCCGATGGGTATTTTTCCTCTGAGGTCCGGAAGACACGACGTCCACAATTTCAAAAAACGATTTGAAATGTGTACTTTTCAGACCACAGAACACTTTTCCACTTTGCATCAGTCCATCTTTGATGAGCTGGGCCCAGCAAAACCGGCTGCATTTCTGGGTGTTGTTGATAAATGGCTTTGGCTTTGCATAGTAGAGTTTTACCTTGCACTTACAGATGTAGCACCAAACTGTAGTTACTGACAGTGGTTTTCTGAAGTGTTCCTGGTTTTCTGAAGTGTTCCTGAGCCCATGTGGTGATGTTGGTTTTTGATGCAGTACCACCTGAGGGTGCGAAGGTCACGGGCATTGCCACTTACGTGCAGTTAATATCTCCAGATTCTCTGAACCTTTTGATGATAATACGGACCTTAGATGGTGAAATCTCTAATTTCCTTGCAATAGCTTGTTGAGAAATGTTGTTCTTAAACTGTTCGACAATTTGCTCACGCATTTGTTCACAAAGTGGTGACCATTGCTCCATCCTTGTTTGTGAATGACTGAGAATTTCATGGAAGCTACTTTTATACTCAATCATGGCACCCACCTCTTCTCAATTAGCCTGTTCACCTGCAGGATGTTCCAAATAAGATTTTGATGAACATTCCTCAACTTTCTCAGTCTTTTTTGCCACTCAGGCCAGCTTTTTTTAAACAAGTTAAAGGCATCAAATTCCAAATGAGCAAATATTTTCCAAAAAATAACGAGTTTATCATTTTAAACGTTAAGTATCTTGTCTTTGCAGTGTATTCAAGTCAACATAAGTTGAAAAGGACTTGCATATCATTGTATTCTGTTTTTGTTTACGATTACACAACGTGCCAACTTCACTGGTTTTGGGTTTAGTAGTGTTTGCTAACCAAACAAATATATTTTGAAGTGGACTCCCAAAGAATGTTACTGATGTTTTTAAATAAATACTGTAACGTCTAATCGGTAAAGGTTGTACAAGCACTGCAGACAACTCTGATACATGCACTTACTTCTGAAATAGAATATATTCCACATTTTTAGTCATTTGAAAGTTATTAGTTATACTGCAATATCTCTGCTGTCGCAACGCTCTACTGCTTCCAAAGCGACAGCAGAAGTCTAAAGTATCACATCAAACTTTATTACACAGATGGCCGGGAATGATACTGGTCCTAATTGGCCTACTTTCCGTCAAAACATTTGTATTGCTTTTTGACAAAATAAACTTACTTTGTTTATAGCTTAATAAATTCAACTCTTAAGAGATGCTGGTGAAAAGTTGTGACATTCAGGTTTTTTTTTTTTTGTTTTCAACCCATTTGGGCTGTTCTTATATCTTAACATAAACTAGTGCAATTCATTATTTTAAAAATTAAATGTAGATTACGGGATTTTAATTCATTTTTTATTTCTTTAATATTTGTCGCAATTTCACACTTTTAGTTTTCTGCAAGGGTTGGATACGGATGGAAATGATAAATGGGTTGTACTTGTTTAGCGCTTTTCTATCTTCAAGGTACTCAAAGCGCTTTCACACTATTTCCACATTCACCCATTCACATACTGATGACGGGAGCTGCCATGCAAGGTCCTAACCATGACCAGGGATCACACCAAGAACCCTCAGGTTGCTGGCACGGCCGCTCTATCAATCAATCAATCAAACTTTATTCATAAAGCGCTTTTCATACATAAAAGAAATGCAACGCAAGTGCTTTACAAAGCTAAAAACGGAACACACACACACAACATACACACATTTTCAACTATATGGACCAATGATTGCATGGCTGAGTACAGAGGAGACATGTGAGTATACACTATCACAGGAGCCATCTGCACCAGGAGGTCATCAGACCATGGCCACCAGGACGCTGACACAAAAGTGCCCCCACAAGCACGGCCGATAACCCCTGAGGCAGATGGCTCATCTGAGGAACATTGGAAAATAACAATAACAAAACTTGTAAAATAGTAATAACCATGAGTAGAGATAAAGAATAAAAGGCAAGTTAAAATAATTAATATCAGGTAAAAGCCAAAATGAGTGGCGGAGAACCTCAGGGTTGGGTAAAAGCAAATCTGAAAGATAAGAAGGCCCAATACCATAAAAACATTTATAAACCATTAGAATAACCTTCAAATTGATGCTGAAACACACGGGGAGCGAATGCAGAGATTTTAAAACTGATGTAATGTGAGCCCTGAGACAGACAGATCTGAGGAACGTCATGCTAATCCGTCGCATGCATGTGGCATATCAAATGTAAATTAGTATCAAACTAGCATATTTTGAAAAGTGGAGCCTTAATTTGGAGTATTTTCTATCAGTCCTGCTTGCTTTGTTGGCATGGAAAATTGCAACATTACCTAGAAACCAAAAAATATACCTGTTTGCCTGCCTAAGTGCTTGATGTATAACAAAGGTATAAAAAGATGGTACCGTTTGATTTTATGTGAATCGTTACCCGGTAGTGCTGAAATAATTTGTCTTATAAAAGTACTGAATGTGTTACCCATCCCTAAAAATTACATTGAATCAGCCCAATGTTGCATCAACAGTCAAAAAAAAGCTGGCGTTGTTGCGATCCGCTACTTGGATCACCACATATGGTTTATACTTCCAGTTGTATCACTGTTCTACACTCTTACTTCCTGTTTAGTCAGTCACCATGGTTCCTCATTGATCCCACCTGCTAATCACGGTTTCTGCACACCTGTCACTTTTTGATTACTCACCTATTTAAGCCCGTCCCTTTTCGTTATTCTTTCTGGGACTCTAATTTGCCTTCGAGCAACATTCACGACTGTCTACTACCCGTATGTATTTTCTCGTTAGCTCTTACGCTAAGCCACTCGATATTCCAGCTTTCATGCTGAATGTTTTTTGTTTACTCTTTTGTGTGCTTCGTGCCAAGTATAGTTTTTGTATTTTCTTGGTTTATTTTTGTCTGTTAGCTCCAGTGTTTTTGTTCATAGTCTGTTTTTGTTAAGTGTAATAAATCATTTAAACTTACCGTTGCTGTGTTCATGCCGACGCATCCACGAAGGGACCAATTTGGCATCACTATGCCAACCAGTCGTAACAGGCGTGACTTAAAGTCGACTATACGTTAGTAGAATGGCGTATTTTCCGGACAATAGGCCACACCGGATTATAAGGATTATGAGATTATACATTTTCAGGATTTATGCAGATCCCAAATACAGATCAGCAGGTACGAGAACCTAAAAAAAGTTGCTTTTGCCTAATAGTGTGAAACAAAACGCCAGGTAATATCCATCCATCCATCCATCCATCTTCTTCCGCTTATCCGAGGTCGGGTCGCGGGGGCAACAGCCTAAGCAGGGAAACCCAGACTTCCCTCTCCCCAGCCACTTCGTCTAGCTCTTCCCGGGGGATCCCGAGGCGTTCCCAGGCCAGCCGGGAGACATAGTCTTCCCAACGTGTCCTGGGTCTTCCCCGTGGCCTCCTGCCGGTTGGACGTGCCCTAAACACCTCCCTAGGGAGGCGTTCGGGTGGCATCCTGACCAGATGCCCGAACCACCTCATCTGGCTCCTCTCGATGTGAAGGAGCAGCGGCTTTACTTTGAGTTCCTCCCGGATGGTAGAGCTTCTCACCCTATCTCTAAGGGAGAGCCCCGCCACACGGCAGAGGAAACTCATTTCGGCCGCTTGTACCCGTGATCTTATCCTTTCGGTCATGACCCAAAGCTCATGACCATAGGTGAGGATGGGAACGTAGATCGACCGGTAAATTGAGAGCTTTGCCTTCCGGCTCAGCTCGTTCTTCACCACAACGGATCGGTACAACGTCCGCATTACTGAAGACGCCGCACCGATCCGCCTGTCGATCTCACGATCCACTCTTCCCCCACTCGTGAACAAGACTCCTAGGTACTTGAACTCCTCCACTTGGGGCAGGGTCTCCTCCCCAACCCGGAGATGGCATTCCACCATAAAAAGGTGGAATGCCAGGTAATATGTCTTACCTTATTCACACACCATAATAATACTCGTATGTGGAAGCACAGTACAATCTATCAAGCGATGAGGCTTCATGGTAAATGGTAAATGGGGTTATACTTGTATAGCGCTTTTCTACCTTCAAGGTACTCAAAGCGCTTTGACATTATTTCCATATTCACCCCTTCTCACACTCATTCACACAATGATGGTGGGAGCTGCCATGAAAGGCAGCCACCACGACCCATCAGGAGCAAGGGTGAAGTATCTTGCTCAAGGACACAACGGACGTGACTAGATAGGTAGACGCTGGGAATCGAACCAGGAATTCTCAGGTAGCTGGCACGGCCACTCTCCCAACTGCGCCACGCCGTTCATAGCTTAACAAATCATACTGAAACATTTTGAGGGATTTTTGATCGCTGTGTGTAATGTTGTATATTTTCAATGAAACATACAACATTTTGGTGTTGTTTACTTAAGTCATATTGCAGTCTACACATCTTTTATGTGTGACTGTCAACATATGGCAGTCTACACGTATCTCGTATGTGTGACTGCTCTCTGATGGTCACACTTATCATTTCACCATGTACCAAATGAAATTGCTTTTAGGTCGGTAATCACAACCGAAATTATTCCGTACATAATGCGCAGTGTTATGGCTCGGACTCCTGCTAACGTCGCTCATCCGTCTGTGCGCACCTCTGGACACGCCCATCCAGGGACGCGCCGCGAACGTCTACGCCCTGCAGCATCCACCAGCTGCAACCATTCTTTGGCAATCAACACACCTGGGGCGGTATAGCTCGGTTGGTAGAGCAGCTATGCCAGCAACTTCAGGGTTGCAGGTTCGATCCCCGCTTCCGCCATCTGAGTCACTGCCGCTGTGTCCTTGGGCAAGACACTTTACCCGCCTGCTCCCAGTGCCACCCACACTGGTTTAAAAAACAAATGTAGCTTACATATTGGGGTTCACAATGTAAAGCGCTTTGAGTCACTTGAGAAAAGCGCTATATAAATATAATTCACTTCACTTCACCTGTCCTTGATGAGCGATCTGTCTTCTAAAGCTTGGACAACCTGCCATCGCTCGCCAGATTATAGTCTTCTGTACATGAGTAAGCATCCCGTATCTGGCTTCCATCCCGCGTACTCGCTCTTCCCCTGCGACTTCCGTGTTTCCGTTGTGTCTGATGTTCCTGTTGTCTTCCCGCAGCGGGACATCACCGCCACCTGATGTCAGTCTGCCGTCATCTCCCCCTTAGTAACCATAACACACTGTCGAGTTTTGAGGAAATGAAAGGATTTTAAGTGTGCCTTATAGTCCGAAAAATACGGTACTTGTCCCTAGAGTTGCCGCTGGCGGGCTTTTTGCACTTTTCGGACCAGCGGCGGTGGGAACGGCCAATGACTTTTGTTTGCAGGCATCTTTGGGTATCTTCTTTGCCAGGGCAGGCGTCTTCATGGGCTTTTGAGGCATGGATACTGGCAGTGTTTCAGAGTTGCTAGAGACGCTTGATGTTTTGAAGCCGGTGTTTTTTTTTTCCCCTCCTTGCTGAGTGTTTGCAAGGCATTTGGTGTTTGGGATGTGTTTCTCTGAAGGAGTAAAGGAGTCTTACTCCACTCACGCCATGTTTGTTTACACTGTGAGCTTGTGTACGCTCAGGGGAAGTTTAAATAAGAGCGCTTGATTTGTTCACCCCAAACCACCTACAAAATGTACGGCCATATGGGTAATCTTGCCTCATTGAAGCGTTCCCTCTTTTAGTATAGGTTATTGGAGCTATTTGTTAATGTTATCTGATTTATCGGTGTGGCATTGATCTAGGCCCCTGTAACATTATTACCAGCATTTTATTAGCCTTACACTGCATCTGTGTCTTACGGCTAAATATAATGCACTTGCTTATATTTTGAAATATTTCACTCACAACGTTGTATCATAGTACTAAGCTGAGGAATGTCAACGACAATAATCAACAAACGTGTTGGTAAAGTGATGATATGCTGTGACGTAGTATTAAGTGTTTTTGGTAGTTTAACTTTGTTTGTCGATTGATAATTTTTTTGTTTGTATAACATTGATAGCTTCGCATTTGCAAATTTAGTAAAAAGTTGTCCAATTTAAACCATTTTATAGAAACAGGGTAGGAACTAAACAACACAAAAAACAACAGTGCAATAAAAGTGCAATACATTTTCATAACATGGTCACTACTGCCTAGTTTCCATCCATCCATCCATTTTCTACCGCTTATTCCCTTTCGGGGTCGCGGGGAGCGCTGGCGCCTATCTCAGCTACAATCAGGCGGAAGGCAGGGTACACCCTGGACAAGTCGCCACCTCATCGCAGGGCCAACACAGATAGACAGACAACATTCACACTCACATTCACACACTAGGGCCAATTTTCTCTTGCTGTATTCTAATTTTTACTGTTATATTTTTACTCTTTTTGTTGCTTTTTATTTGTATTATTATTGTTAAATATTCTATTTTATTTCCATCTGTGCCCTCATTATTTACTTTTTACTTTTTAAATTTGATCTCAATTCTGTGCATTGGAACTACTGGAATTTTTATTTTCCTGAAGGAATCAATAAAGTACTATCTATCCATCTATTTATCTAACACACATTACCAGAACTCTCTCCCCATGCATATGGAATTAGGAATACTGTGATCAAGTGAAGTTATTCAGATTACCGAGGCATTGAGAGTGGAAACAATCCTCGATGAAGAAAGCCAAGTATAAAAAGTGACTCCAAAGAAGAAGAAAAACACCACACACTGACAAAGCTTAACCTATTTTTACAATAACAATCTACAAGGATAATACCTTTCGCTTCTCTTTCTTCCCCTCAATGGATCTGCTTTCTTTTGTAATTCAAGTTATCATTACATGTATTATATTGTTGCATTTGAAACAATGGTATTGGTAATTATATAGGTAATTACTGTTGTTATTCATTATCAATAGTGCTATTTCTGTTGGTATTTGTATTTCTCCATTTGTAGTGTAATAATGTTCATTGTCATTTCTGTGTTATTGATATTTACTTAATTAACTGCTTCTTTGCTGTCACTTTTCATATCAATTGTGTACATATTGATGCTGTTCTGTTGTGTTTGTTGTTGTTTTTGTCTCTATACCCTTCTTGTCCCTGCAATTTCCCCCTCTGTCTTCCTTTTTTTTCTTCTTTCTATCCCCTCCTGCTCTGGTCCGGCTGCGTCAAACATGAATATAAATCAGTTGAATGAAGTCAAATACAAATACGGCAACAAGAGAAGTATCCCACACTTCTCTTTTGTAAACTAAGTCTGTACAGCAGATATGGGCATCTACATCAACAATATGATTTGTAGTAACTGGACAAGACATAAAAAAAGGTTTTTTGAAAAGTGACTCCATAGTGGAAATGATACCAATAATCAAAACATTGTATTAGATGATGTTTTGATTTTATTTTCACACGTCCGATGTGTTATTTCAGTTTATTTAAGGACAACACCAAGGTCCTGACATACTAATTTCAAATACGAAACAGCGTGTATTAGTGCGCATGCTGCGTGTTATCTTCTAAGACTACAAATGAAAACCGGTGCGGACCGCCCTATTTAAATTAGATTAGATAGTACTTTATTTATTCCGTCAGGAGAGTTCCTTCAGGAAAATTAAATTTTCAGCACAATCCCATTCAAGATCAGACAAACATTACAGGGAGACAGAACAGGATCGCTGAAGGGTCTGCCGACTTCCAGCGCACCTTGGAAAAAAGGTGAGATACAGGTAAACAAGAAGGGGGGGAATGGGAGAAAAAAATAGAAGATTAAAATAAAATAAAAAAATCGGTCTTAGCCTGGGCCCTGGAGAGGGGGTGCAGACTGAGGCCAAGAGAAAAAAACAACTCATAGCCATAGTACACACCCCTCTTACATGTTGTAAGAGGGAAACATCAAACATCAAAGAACACAGAGGACAATAAAGACATTAAAGAAGCAGATACAACCAGACACTTTTACATACAGCTATGAATAAAAAGTAAAAGAAACACTGTGCTGGCCTCTGCGGTGTCCCACGCCATCGTCCACTGGGGTGGAGGGAGCATGGCCAGAGACAGGAGCAGACCCAACATAGCAACCAAGGCAGCCGACTCCACTCTCAGCCAGTGTCCAGTCCGAATGGATGAGCGAGGATACGTCCAAGGTGACTGAGGTGTCCGACACCTGGTCATTCAGCCAAGACACCGCAAAGCCTCTCTGTCCCAGCGCTCAGTGCTAGCTCCGCAGCCCTGTCCCCTCATCCGCATCTCCTCCAGTCCCTCCAAACCAACTCCGGTGTGGCAGACACCCAGCAGCTGGTCTCCATGGCCAAAAGGCTCCCAGGAGGCAGATCCAGAAGTCCACAAAAAAAGCACCACAGAGGTCACGAAAGTGCCACCCCTTGTCACACACTCCCAAAGGGTCCCGGACAAAAAGGCAAAAAAATATAATAACACATGAAAACAAGAGGGAAACACAAAAGGATGACACAAGAGCACAGAGCTCCTGCCAACAGCAGCCACTACAGCAGCGCCATCTTGAAAAAAATAAAAATAAATGTGGTTTTTGAGTGTACTCATGCCCATTGAAACACTCATTTCCCTCCACTTTCATGTCATCATGCTTCTACCTGTTCTGTTGTGCATTTTTAAACTGCCTTATTTTTCTATTTTGAATCACAATCTAGAAAACAGAAGCTATTTTTGGACTCTTGACTGTGCGCTGTGCGGGTAGGCGGTGGACCATCACAACATTCATGATCCAAACCCAGGATATTGCATATTAAACAAAGTTTATTTTTAATACTTTTTCATGTAAATGAAAAAATAAACACCATTAAACAAACAACGCCAAATACACCGAAACGCATCAATTGAATTTGTTTTAAACAACCCCTTAAGTCATTCAGCAGCTATGAAATTATAAAATTGTATTGCTGAGTAGACGGTACGTTTATTTTATTTTATTTCTGACATATTTTCAGATATATTGCCTAACACGGCTGAATTATTCTCTGTCCAGCTGTTTTTGCCGTGAGATGTCCTTCTTTCTCACTGTGTCAGTCCGCACATTCTTTTCAAACGTGCTAAATAAAGACGCAAAATAGCATCCACAGAAAAGTTTCAGCATTAATAAATCCAATTGCCCGTGCTAAATGATTATATTTGCATTTTCTCCTCCCATTATTGTGGGCTGATGATCAGATAGACAGACTTTTTATTTTGCTAACTTAAGAGACTCAATCCTGTGCTCATGACAAGAGCACAGAGCTCCTGCCAACAGCAATTTGCCCACATATCTGGGCAAATTAAGGCCAGGGGGCCACATGCGGCCCGTTAAAACGTTTCAATCCGGCCCACTGTTATTCTACATAATTTTTTTAGGATTTTAACATGAAAACTTTCGCCGCCATTAGGATGTGCAGCGCTGTTTTTAAGTTATCGTAAAACTTGAACTATAGAAAGTGTTTCAATGGTGAAATCTGTGCTTTTGGGTGTTATAAGTGTTATTACAGTAAACTTTTTTCTTTTTTCCAGGATAGCGCTGCTATGGCGGTTGCTGTTGGCAGGAGCTCTGTGCTCTTGTGTCATCCTTTTGTGTTTCCCTCTTGTTTTCACGTTTGTTTGTTTTTTGCCTTTTGGGACTGTGTGACAAGGGGTGGCATTTTGTGACTTCTGCGGTGCTTTTTTGTGAACTTCTGGACCTGCCACCCGGGAGCATTTTGACCATGGAGACCAGCTGCTGGGTCTCTGCCACACCAGAGTCTGTTTGGAGAGACTGGAGGAGATGTGGAGGAAGAGACAGGGCCGCTGAGCTGGTGCTGAGCGCCGGGAAAGACGTACACTTTGGTCTCCTTATACGCATCCTCGCTCATCCATGCGGACTGGACACTGGCCTAGATTTGGTGGGCGGCCGAGGGTGGAGTCGATTTCTCTCGGTTGCTTTGTTGGGTCTGCTCCTGTCTCTGGCCTTGCATCCCCAACCCCAGCAGACGATGGCGTTGAACACCGCAGAGGACACCACAGTGTATATTTTATTTTGGTTTTTTTTTTAGTTGTTTTACTTTTGTGGTTGTGAGTAGAAGTGGCTGGTTGCATCAGCTCTGGTCTTTTAATGTCTTTAATGTCGTTTTTGGTCTTTGATGTTTGATGTTTCCCTCTTACACACATGTTTTTGTGCGCTATGGCAAAGAGTTTTTTTTTCTTTCATGGCCTCAGTCTGGAGCTCCTCTCCAGGGGCCCTGGTATGAATATGTATTTTTGTCTCCCCCCTTCCTCCCTGTTTCTCACCATTTTTGTTGGGGGCGCCGGAAGTTGGCAGACCCTTCAGCGATCCTGTTCTGTCTCCCTGTAATGTTTGTCTGATCTTGAATGGAATTGTGCTGAAAATGTTAATTTCCTCTCTGGGATTATTAAAAGTATTTCTGATTCTGATTCTGATTCTACGTCGCAGCAACTCAAATGAGGAACAAAGCAGAGTGGGCAGGATTTTTTTTCAGAGCACCCAGCCCGAAACGCATGCATCAGAATCAGATGCGGGAGCAGATTTTCACACACGCGGTATGTGTTTATTACACTTTGCCTTCATATTTTGCTGTTTGTAACATTTTTGTTGTGTTTTGCTTGATTGTAAATGGGACACAACTATCCATTACCTGGTCTGAGAAGTAAAAGCGGAGCGATGTGTATATGTCCTTAATACTCAGTGTTTTATTGTTCATAGTTAATATTGTAAATCCCACTCTTTATTTTATTGTAAATTTTAGGTGTTCCAATCAGTAAAAAACTGTAAAATTTAATTCCGTTTTTTTGAGCTGGTCTGTCATAACGTTTTTAAAACTCTATCGTACATTGTGACTTTTGGTATTAATGTTCCTGAAAAAAAAAAAGGACCCAAACACACATACTGTATAGCAGATTTTTACAGCTAAATGTTTGTAAATGATTTATACACACACACACCTTGGAGAAAAAATTTGTTTTTTCTCTCAATGTGGCCCCCGAGTCAAAATATTTGCCCAGCTCTGGCTTAGTACATCAGTTTTGCGTGAGCTATCAAGTTTGCACGTGTTTTAGCACACGCAAACCTTTAGTAGATTAGGCTTAAAGTGTCCAGTTTCTGTCTTTCCCAAGAATATCTAAAGCAAAATCACACCCCGTGTCTCTTGGGACTTGAGCAACCCTTTGAAAATTAAACCCATCATTCACCACGACACCTGAAAAACACCCTTATATTCCCCCACCAACACACACAGACACTCACACACACACACACACACACACACACACACACAGTGTTTTACAACACACATCTATGTGAGCCATGAACATGTCATGTACTTAATTGAAGTGTTATAATAGGCACAGGAATGTGGCCTAGTTTAACTTGAAATAACACCTTCTGTGGAACATGTGGCTTGTTAGCTACTGACCTCCTCCTTCGCCAATCTGCATACGTTGTCACATCCACATGACGACTACTTACTGCAGAGATGACAGAATGTGAAGTAAAAGGTTTTTTTTACTTTGTGGAACATCCATCCATCCATACATGTCTACCGCTTGTCTGCAAAGACAAGATATTTAATGTTCAAACTGAGAAATTTTTTTTGCAACTAATCATTAAATTAGAATTTAATGGCAGCAAAACATTAAAAAAAAGTTGGCACAGGGGCATTTTTACCACTGTGTTACATGGCCTTTCCTTTTAACAACACTCATCCATCCATCCATTTCCTACCGCTTATTCCCTTTTAATAATACTAATAATGGATTAGATTTATATCGCGCTTTTCTATTGTTAGATACTCAAAGCGCTCACAGAGAAGTGGGAACCCATCATTCATTCACACCTGGTGGTGGTAAGCTACATCTGTAGCAACAGCTGCCCTGGGGTAAACTGACGGAAGCGTGGCTGCCACCAATCATTCATTTATCATTCAATCACCAGTGTGAGCGGCACCGGGGCCAAAGGGTGAAGTGTCCTGCCCAAGCACACAATGGCAGCGATTTTTTGGATGTCAATAGGTGGGAAGCGAACCTGCAACCCTCAGGTTTCTGGCACGGCCGCTCTACCCACCACGCCATGCCGCCTCCCCGCGGCGCTGGCGCCTAACCTCAGCTACATTTGGGCGGAAGGCGGTGTACACCCTGGACAAGTCGCCACCTCATCGCAGGGCCAACACAGATAGACAGACAACATTCACACTCACATTCACACACTAGGGTCAATTTAGTGTTGCCAACACTCAAGTGTTTGGGAAATGAGGAGAACAATTTGTGAAACTTTTCAGGTATAATTCTTTCCCATTGTTGCTTGATGTACAGCTTAAGTTGTTCAACAGTCTGGGATCTCTGTTGTGGTATTGTACGCTACATAATGCACCACGCATTTTCAATGGGAGACAGGTCTGGACTGCAGGCAGGCCAGTCTAGTACCCGCACTATTTTACTACGAAACCACGCTGTTGTAACACGTGCAGAATGTGGCTTGGCATTGTCTTGCTGAAATAAGCAGGGGTGTCCATGATAAAGACGTTGCTTGGATGGCAACATATGTTGCTGCAAAACCAGCATTAAAGGTGCCTTCACAGATATGTAAGTTACCCATGCCTTGGGCACTAATACACCCCTTTACCATCACAGACGCTGGCTTTTGAACTTTGCGCCTATGACAATTTGGATGGTTCACTTCCTCTTTGGTCCGGAGGACACAACATTCACAGTTTCCAAAAAATATTTGAAATGAGGACTTGTCAGACAACAAAACACTTTTCCACTTTGCATTGTCCATCTTAGATGAGCTCGGGCACAGCGAAGGGTGTTGTTGATAAACGGCTTTCGCTTTGCATAGTAGAGTTTTAACTTGCACTTACAGATGTAGCGACTAACTGTAGTTACTGACAATGGTTTTCTGAAGTGATCCTGGGTCCGTGTGGTGATATCCTTTACACACTGATGTCGGTTATTGATCCAGTACTCCCTAAGGGATCAAAGTCTGTAACATCATCGCTATGCTGGACTGGACGGGGTGCACCGCCGAAGACCATCGACGCCGGTTCCGGTCGATGTGCCTAGGGGAGGAGGACCACCCCTCCGTGTTTGGCCAGGGACGAGAGCAAGATGGCCGGCTATTGGACCAGATCCTCCTGGAGCAGTTCGTTGAGGCGATCCCGGCGCGGACGGCTAACTGGGTCCGGTATCACAAGCCCCGGGACCTGGCAGCAGCGGTGACCCTCGCCGAGGACCACCTGGCCGTGCACCGCGAGGCGCAACCAGCACCCACACCGCTCTGACAGAGCGCGCAACAGGAGGAGGGAGTATCGCAGATCACAAAGCAGGACCCATGTCACTCTCCCTCTGCTCTTTCTCCGCAGGTCCCAGCTGCTGCTTTTAACCCATCTCCTGCGCAGACAGCCCCTCAGAGGCCTAAGCAGGCTGTGGTGGGCATGGCCTGCGGACCTACAGCGAGGAGGGGTGTGGCAGAACCGGCTTCGAGATTAGCGACAGGTTAGTGGATGACACAGCTGAGAGTGTTTGTCTAATCACCTGTCGCTCTGTTAAAGGCAGCAGTCGGGATGGAGAAGGGAGGTTGTTGGTGGTGGAGCGCGAGAGAGAGCGTGATTGACAGACGGCAAAGACAATTGCTGAAAAGCACAACAGACGATTTATTGAAAAATAAAAACATTGTTGAGAACGTGGAAGAAGCCTGTCATGTCAGGGCTTGGTGGTCCGGAAAACCTGGAGAGTCTTACACAATTTGACACCCAACCCGGCTGGACCACCGGAGCCGGGGGAAGACGACCCCCTGACGGCTCTTGCGGGCATGCTCACTGAGCTGGCAGTGAGCACCCGCCAACAGTGCCAGGTCCTGCGGGCATTAACAGACCGGGTGGGCGGGCAAGGCCAGTGCCCATGGACGTCATCATCCACCGCATGGGGGAAAAAGAAAATCCTCATGCCTTTTTGGACATTTTTACAGCTACGGCGAGAGCAGAGAGAAGAAGAATGGGGGGTGCGCTCTTGACTGGGCAGGCGCAGCGTGCGGCGCTCAGCTTGCCGGCGGCCTCCAGAGTGCGCTTTGAGGACCTGAGAAGGGCGGTGCTGGACCAGACGGGAGGCACAGCCGAAGAATACCGGCACTGGTTCCGGTCCATGCATCTGGGGAAGGAGGACCGGCCATTCGCCTTTTGCCAGCGGCTCCAAGAGGCGGCGACGCGCTGGCTGCAGCCGGGAGAGGGAGATGGCCGACTGCTGGACCAAATCCTATTAGAACAGTTTGTGGAGGCGATCCCGACGCGGACGGCGAACTGAAACCGGTACCACCAGCCCCGGGACCTCGCAGCAGCGGTGACCCTCGCCGAGGACCACCTGGCCGTTCACCGAGAGGCATAACCGACACCAACGGCGCACGGACCGAGCATGCGACATGAGAAGGAGAGAGAACTACACATTCCCCACCTTAACCCACGTGACTCTCTACTCTGTTTCTGCACCCTCCAGAACTTATCCCGCGCAGACGGCCCCTCAAACGCTTGGGCAGGCGTGCTGGAGGCGTGGGCGGCCCGGTCACGCGCGTCATGGACCTCCGCAGGTGGAAGTGGGGCGCGTGACTCGGGTGGCCGGCCCTTCAGTACCCTCCCCCGGCCCGGGTGAGACGTAAGGTAACAAGGTAACGATACAAGCGACGCGGGGCTTTGAGGCAGGCAACACGGCTAAAATTCAGGTGTGTTCATGGGGATGTGCACGAGTATCCTATGGTGCCTGGTCGAGGTAGCTGTAAGTACTCACATCCCGCACTCCGTAATTTTGGGCACAAATTGGCCGGGGTTTAGATGTTTTCTGACACAATGCGTGGGGGTTGCAATCACTGACCATAGGAAAGGGGAGTATCTGCATGGTTCTCAGTGGCGACGCGGGTCCATCCGACACTGCCGAGGGGGAATCGGTGGGTAAATATATATGTAAATATATATGTATGTATGTATGTATGTATGTGTGTATGTATATATATATATATATATATATATATATATATATATATATATATATATATATATATATATATATATATATATATATATAGATGAGGTGCTGGCTGTCCGGAGTCAGGACCCAGGATGGACCGCTCCCCTGTGTATCGGCTGGGACATCTTTGCGCTGCTGATCCGCCTCCGCTTGGGGTGGTTTCCTGCAGGCTCCACTGTGGACGGGACCAGTGGCGTCGCCAGACAGATTTCACTGGGGCATGTGCCCCAGTGTTGATCTGCAGTGCCCCAGTAAAAATGTCACCAATAAAAAAAAACGCTTCAGAGTTTTAAGTCTATATAACAGACTACAGCGCACATACTACTTAGTATGGTAATTGATTGCTACTGTATTCACTCCACGTAACAATGAGCACATGGCTAATTAATATGGTAATTTATTCACGTGTGGATCGAGACTTCAGTTGAGAGAGAGAGAGAGAGAGAGAGAGAGAGAGAAAGGGGATGAGAATCACTGCTGAGGTAGGTAACGTTAGCCAACAACAATTGGTTAATTTTATTATTTTGATTTTGATTTGACTCAAACTGTATCTGTGTTGGCCCTGTGATGAGGTGGCGACTTGTCCAGGGTGTACCCTGCCTTCCGCCCGATTGTAGCTGAGATAGGCGCCAGCGCCCCCCGCGACCCCGAAAGGGAATAAGCGGTAGAAAATGGATGGATGGATGTAACTCCTAGATGGATATCAGAAAGTTATTCGCCCGCAGCAGGAACGAAGCAGCGAGGAATGAGAGATGTAAGTGAAGTCCTAGCTAGCTAGGCAACATCATTGTCTTAAGTTGATGCTAAGTTAGCTAACGTTATTCCATGTATCAAGACAAACATATTCATTTGCTGTATGAGCTGTCGGGGGGAATTTCCAATGAACATGAAACAATGTTGGTTATTGTCTGCTAGTTCTGCTCAGGACTTCTGCATTAATGATGATTTGGAAAAAGCATGTGTGAGTTGAGTGCTTCTCAAATGGTTTATATTCAGGAAGAAAAACATTTTTCCATATCATCAAGTCGTGAGCCAAATTTTTAAATCATTCAAGTTTATTTCACAGAAAAATAGCACAGTAGACTTGTCTTGTTAATCAGTGTGACTTTGACTAAAATAATCTTGTTTTGTCACCAGAAAAATGGCTACAGCTAAAGCATCTGGTTTTGTTTCCAGATAAAATAATAGCATTTCAGTATTTGTTTTCAGAAAGATGGCTGAAAATATCGGGTTTTGTTGCCCCATTTAGATTTTTAAAAAGTATATTTCCATGTCTGTCCTGAGTCCTCCTCCAACTTGTGAGTCGGTTTGCCTTTTGCTAAAATACTCACTAATAGTCACTAGAAAAATGGCTAAAAATATCTGGTTTTGTTGCCACAATTTGATTCTTTTCTCCCTAAACTTTTTTTTTTTTTCATGCACACATCTTACTGCGACTCACTGAAAATGACACACAATCCACTTTTATGTCACGAGCCACCAGTTGGGAACCACTGGTCAACTGTATAACAGTTACTGTAATATTTCCATGTCTGTCCAGAGTGATTGACCACTTTGCAAAAATGAAAACGAGACATTACAGTTTACTTCTCAGAAAATGATTCCCTAAACAGACACACAGCAGTTGTTCATTTATTCTACTTGTCACGGGGGGGTAAAATGGGTGGACCCAAATGCAGTAAAGACAAGCTGAAATCGTGTTCAAGGGTTATTATTAATAAAACCTGAGGGAAAACGAGGCAGCTTGTAGTCCTAGGCTTTGCAGTCCAGGAGAGCACACTGAGGCTAGCAGGCTGAGGCTAGCAAGCTGTGGCTAGCAGGCTGTGGCTAGCAAGCCGAGGCTAGCAGGCCGAGACTAGCAGGCTGAGGCAGGCACACACGGCAAGTAGGGAACACATGTAGCGAGGTGAAACGATCTGGCAATCGCGCCGAGTGGAGTCCAAACATTTGTAGGCTGCAGGTGATGAGTTGATGGCAGGCAGGTGAGTGATTAGGGTGCTGGGATCAGCTGTGTCAGGCTGAGAGCTGGAGCCAAGCCTACGCCCAAAACACGCCCACTCTCCCAAAGACACACAGAGAAAAACAGACAGACTGACTGTGACAGTGCCCCCCCCTCAAGGAACGCCTCCAGGCGATCCCCCAGGCTTGCCCGGGTGACTGCGGTGAAAGGCCAAGATGAGGGAAGGGTCCAGGATGAAGCTGCGTGGCACCCAGCAACGCTCCTCAGGTCCATACCCCTCCCAGTCCACCAGGTACTGTAGACCTCTACCCCGACGGCGCACATCCAGCAGTCGCCGGACCGTGTAGGCTGGGTGGTCATCGATGACACGGAGGGGAGGAGGGGGCGTGTCAGGCTGAGACAGTGGGCTGGTTGAAACAGGCTTCAGTTGAGAGACATGGAAGGTGGGATGGATCCTCCAGCGTGCAGGTAATTTGAGTTTAACTACTGTTGGATTGATGATGGAAATGATTTCATAAGGGCCAACATACCGGGGTGCAAGTTTCTTAGAGTCCACCTTCAGGGGGAGGTCTTTAGAGGAAAGCCACACCTGCTGACCAGGATGGTATACAGGGGCCGTACTTCGGTGTCGGTCAGCATATCGACGATTTCGGTCCACAGAGCGGAGGAGGGCAGCACGAGCATCTTTCCACACCTTGCGGCAACGCCGCATATGAGCCTCTACTGAAGGTACGGAGATGTCATCTTCCTCAGCAGGAAACAACGGAGGTAGGTATCCCAAGGATACCTCAAATGGTGACACTCCAGTAGCTGCACAGGGTAATGAGTTGTGGGCATACTCAACCCATACCAGGTGGGTGCTCCAAGAGGAGGGGTTCTTAGCAACGACACATCGGAGGGCCGCTTCTAGGTCTTGATTTGCCCGTTCGGTTTGCCCATTAGACTGAGGGTGATAACCCGAAGTCAGACTCACAGTGGCTCCAATAGCCCGACAGAAAGCCTTCCAAACCTCTGAAGTAAACTGAGGCCCTCTATCAGAGACCACATCTGAAGGAATACCATGAAGACGGAACACATGCTGGACCATGAGGTTGGCTGTTTCCAGGGATGTGGGGAGTTTGGGGAGAGCCACAAAATGCACTGATTTGGAAAATCTGTCCACTATAGTGAGGATAACCGAATTTCCCTGAGAAGGCGGAAGGCCAGTGACAAAATCCAGTGAAATATGAGACCAGGGGCGGCTTGGGACTGGCAAGGGATGGAGTAGGCCGGCAGGTGGTCGATTGGAGGATTTTCCACGGGCACACACAGTACAGGCAGACACAAAAGCACGGGTATCAGCATCCATGGTAGGCCACCAAAAGTGTCGCTTGAGGAGAGTCATGGTGCGGCCAACTCCTGGGTGGCAGGCAAATAGGGAAGCGTGTGCCCACAGAAGAACCTGTGAACGTACAGCATCAGGCACAAAAAGGCGGTTATCAGGACCATTACCCGGGTCTGGTTGGTCTTGCTGAGCCCTTCGGACCACCGACTCTATCTCCCAAGTCACTGTGGCCACCACACACGAGGCCGGAAGAATAGGCTCAGGACTGGTGGGACCCTCCGAAGTGAATTGACGTGACAGGGCATCCGGTTTGATGTTGCGGGATCCTGGACGGTAGGTCAGTGTGAAGCGGAATCGACCAAAAAACAAAGCCCACCGGGCCTGACGGGAATTGAGGCGCTTTGCAGACTGAATGTAGGTCAGGTTTTTATGGTCTGTCCAGATGATGAAGGGGTGTTCTGCTCCCTCAAGCCAGTGCCTCCATTCTTCCAGAGCGAGTTTGACTGCCAGCAGTTCCCTATTTCCTACATCATAATTGCGCTCAGCAGGTTGTAGCCGATATGAGAAGAACGCACATGGATGGAGCTTCTGGTCCTTGGCAGAACGCTGGGATAGTACAGCCCCCACTCCAGACTCTGAGGCATCAACTTCCAGGATGAACTGGCGTGAGGGGTCAGGATGAATCAGGACAGGGGCTGTGGTAAAACGTCTCTTAAGCTCCTTGAAAGCCGCGTCAGCCTCTGCCGTCCAAGTGAATGGGATAGATGGAGATGTGAGTCTTGTGAGGGGTGCGACCACTTGACTGTAGTTCCGGATGAACCGGCGGTAAAACTTTGCGAAGCCCAGAAAGCCCTGGAGACGTTTAACTGAGGTTGGTTGTGGCCAGTCCACCACAGCTCGCACCTTTTCGGGGTCTGCCTTCACCTGACCACTCTCAATGATGAAACCGAGAAACCTTGTGGACTGAACATGGAACTCACATTTTTCAGCTTTAATGTAGAGCTTGTTCTCAAGAAGGCGCTGGAGCACTTGTCTGACGTGAACCACATGTTCCTCCGGGTTGCGGGAGAAAATCAGGATATCATCCAGATACACAAAAACGGAGCGGTTAATCAAGTCTCGGAGGACATCGTTCACCAGAGCTTGAAAAACTGCTGGGGCATTAGTCAGGCCAAAGGGCATAACCAAGTATTCAAAATGGCCAAGGGGAGTCATAAAGGCTGTTTTCCATTCATCACCAGCTCGGATTCGAATCAAATGGTAGGCATTGCGAAGGTCTAACTTGGAAAACACAGTTGCTCCTTGGAGGGGTTCAAAGGCAGATGCCAGTAAAGGCAGTGGGTATTTGTTATGAATGGTGATATTATTCAACCCTCGAAAATCTATACAGGGACGTAGAGTGCCATCTTTTTTACCCACAAAAAAAAAACCTGCACCGAGTGGGGAAGATGAGGGTCGAATAATGCCTGCAGCCAATGAGTCATGGATGTATTTTTCCATCGCCTCTCTCTCAGGGCGTGACAGATTGTATAACCGACTGGAAGGCAGGGGAGCTCCTGAAAGCAGGTCAATGGCACAGTCATAAGGGCGGTGCGGAGGGAGGGACAGTGCATGTTGCTTGCTGAAGGCCTCTTCTAAGTCATGGTAGACAGAGGGAACCTTGGACAGGTCTGGGGGCTCTGCAACAACCGGGGAGACTGTGTCCTCAGCAGGGGAGCGGGCAGACCGCAGGCAGGTGGAAAGACAGTAGGAGCTCCAGCTCACCACTTTGGCTGCAAACCAGTCAATGTGAGGATTGTGAAGTCTTAACCAGGGCTGACCAAGGACTACAGGAGCATGAGGAGAAGAGATAATGTGGAATTGGATTTGTTCAAGATGATTACCAGAGACAAGGAGGTGCACAGGTTCGGATCGGTGAGTGACACGGGCAAGGAGTCGACCAGTCAGGGAATTGGCTTGTAAGGGTGAGGGAAGTGGTTCGATGGTAATGCCCATTTGGGAAGCAACGTCGGCGTCCAAAAAGTTCTCATCCGCCCCCGAGTCCACCAGAGCAAGGAGAGACATGGACTGAGATTGCCAACGGAGACTAGCAGAAAACTGCATACGGCATAGGGACTTAGGGGAGGAGACAGCTTGGCTCACCAGAACCCCCACTGTTACTGGTGAGCCTACTCTTTTGGCCGCAAAGAACAGGTGGCAAGGAAATGGCCAGGTTGACCACAATAGAGACACACCCCTGCCCTCCTTCTGCGGAGGCGCTCTTCAGGTGTAAGGTGAGCCCGACCCACCTGCATGGGCTCCTCAACAGGGGAACTGGAGGTTAAGGCTTTGCACATTGGCAAATTGGGCTCGGCCGACCCGGGTCTAAAGCTGGAGGGCTCCAATGACCTGCAAAAAACGGGGTCGGCTTGCCACTGGGCCATCTGGTCTGAGATGTTGATAGCTGCTGTAATAGGTTCGTCTAAGGACAACTGCTCATTCCTCAGAGCAATCTCCCTTCCAATGACCCGACTAAGCCCATTCTGGAAAGCAGTGAGAAGGGCCTGGTCATTCCAGCCAGACTCCACAGCTAGGGACCGGAATTCACAGGCAAATTCTCTTACTGAGCGTTTCCCTTGACGAAGTCGCAACAACTGCTGACCTGCTTGCTGCCCTCGTATGGGGTGGTCGTAGACCCGCTTCAGTTCTGCAGATAGTGCAGCAAAGGACTGGACTGCAGGGGATCCTTGCTCACGAAGGGCATTAAAATAACTCAAAGGGGGCCCCTGTAGCAGGTTGGCTATATAAGCAATTTTGGCTGCCTCACGGCCAAAACGAGAGGGCTGAGCTTCAAAAGCAAGCTCGATCTGAGTTAAAAATTCACGACAGGTGCTAGGATTGCCAGAATATTTATCAGGCGGGGGAATGTGTGGCTCTGCAGCAGGAACAGCATGGGGTGCAGGTGGTGCAGGTGGTTCGGGTTGTGGTTGAGCTTGTTGATTGATGAGAGTTGTGAGCTGGGTGGAAACGCGTGACATCTGGTCAATAAGTTTTTGTAATAGTTGGTCATGGTTTCCCAAACGCTGTCCTTGATTGGCAAGGGCCTCCCTCACACGGTCAAAATCTGCTGGGTCCATTGTAAAGGCCAGATCGTTCTGTCACGGGGGGGTAAAATGGGTGGACCCAAATGCAGTTAAGACAAGCTGAAATCGTGTTCAAGGGTTATTATTAATAAAACCTGAGGGAAAACGAGGCAGCTTGTAGTCCTAGG